>NC_088231.1:7921476-8221476 GCF_036934945.1 Oncorhynchus masou masou | reverse complement strand
TGGTTCTCAATCAGAGGCAGGTGTTAGTCATTGTCTCTGATTGGGAACCATATTTAGGTAGCCTGTTTGGTGTTGGGTTTTGTGGGTGATTGTCCTTATGTCTGTCGTGTGTTAGTTTGCACCAGTATTAGGCTGTTTCGGTTTTCGTTTGTTGTTTTGTATTTGATTCGTGTTTTTCTGTTTCATTAAACATGGATCGTAATAGCCACGCTGCATTTTGGTCTGACTCTCTTTCACATACAGAAAATCGTGACAGTCAAGCAGGTACTGGATGCCAGGCAGGCTCGGGTAAGGGCTGGCAGAGGTTCATAATCACTGGCAAAAGACAGAGAACACAGGTATGAATACACACGGGATAATGGGGAAGATGGGTGACAACTGGAGGGGGGTGGAGACAAGCACAAAGACAGGTGAAACAGATCAGGGTGTGTCTGTTCCTGAATTTTGCACCACAAGTCTTAGATATCCAGTTCTATAAATTGCAATTCGATACTGGGATTCTATTGCGATTTGATATTCCAACATATTGCTCACCATATATCTACAACAGAGAGCAATGAGAAAAATAGTTAACACGCTGTCGAGTTTCCTATTTACTAAAGAACAATCACTAAGACAAAACACATACCAATGTGTAATATAACCTGAATACGTGTAAATCTATACTGAAAACAGGTGCATTCTGAAAGATTTTGATGTTGATGCGATAACACTTTTTTTTGCGTCTCTCAATTTAGAATAATACTATTTATTTATACTTTACTTAAAATGTATTATTTATCTTGTCTCATACCATGCTAATACACTACCAAGTAATGCAAACAGATGTGGAATTAACCCATAACAGGTGTGTGTCTTTTTGGGGATCAATAATTGATCAAGAATACCAATAGGCGTGATCAGATCCTCTTCCCTATCACGACATCATATAATACACAGTCATATGCAAATCCATAAAACTCCGACAAGAAAACAATGAAAACCCAATCAGCACTACTTGCATTGTCGTTATTTTAGTTACCATACATCAATGGTTGAATTGTGTTATTTTTCTTTGTACATGCACCAAGCCTCCAAGTGGCTGGAGACAAAAAAGGCTAAATTAAAAAGACCCAAATAAAAAGTATGTGAAAAGATTTTTATGTTTTGTTTTTGTTACAACCAACAGGTCTTCCTAACATTTGACATAACTAGTAAGCCTTACATCCTGAATGTATATGGGCACCCAAATATGGACCTGGGGTACACACGGGAGGGATGGGACCACAAACCCTTCTAAGTAATTGAGCCGAGAACATAATTGCTATATTGTAATTAAAATCATTCACCCATAAGAGAACACGGGACCAAAGCAAAGCAGAACCCATATAGAATTAAAACAACAGTATTCTTAATGAGAAATATAATCTAATAAACAAATGTTTGCATAATGAAAGACATGAAAACTGTCTCCAACAATGTATTTAGCTATGTATAAAAACTTTATTGTCAGTAAGGTCACTGAGACTAACAATAGACCACAGTTATTCTGGGAGGTTTAGGGTTAAAATATATGGGAAGGATCATGAATGTTAGAGATTTGTTCACAGTGGGGATTTTGAAAGAGGGAGATTAGAACCACAAAGTAAAAGTGGTAAGAAAGATCATAAAGGTAATTATATATTCCGGTTTAGGGGGTTAATAACTATGGAAACCACTATTCACACTATGCAGATTATAAACATATACAGACATAGAGAGCCATCACATCATGGTGTAACAGGGATGAATGGCTATTCAATGTACAACAGTAGTCTTCTGTAACATGCAATACTGGTAAAATATGTTTTACTTACATCCAGGACTGAACGGTTTCACAAACTCCTTTTAAAGGTTTTGTAAGTAAACTGTAACAGGCCTCATTCAACAGTCTAGAGATTAACCTCGAGACACCAAAAACAGCTATGTTTAGAGCAACTTGGAGATTATTCCCCATGTAAGGGGTAAAGAGCTGATTTACCTAACTCTGTACAGACCAAAGACATTTCCAGAGTTAGCAATCCCTGACACTGTGTATGATAATTCTGACGCGTACGTCGAACGATTATTGTACACGTTAACAACCAGGGGAGTTTACAGTAGGTCAAAGAGCTGTATAACGCAAAGAGAGCAACAAATTGACCTACGTGACCTCAAAGATGTGACTTCAGCCTACTTTATAATAGAGAATGCAGGGATGTGTACTGAACATGTACCCATTATAAAACAAAATGATCTACGGTCAAATGTTTTTCATGTATAAATTACAATATTTTCTCTAGATGACCTTTTATTTTCTCTAATTTCAAGAACTACAGACAATTACACTAACTTTGGTAAATTACATGTCATTTTTGCAACTCTAAAATAATCTAAATGTGTGTGTTGTGCAAAGTATTTTTATTCTCAGTCCACAGAATGGAACACCTATCATTGAACCATGATAACGTCAGTTACCAATGATATACACTATTCGTTTCTGGGAAATAGATCCTTGTTTCTATCGCTTCTAGCATATTTTATTTGACCCCATTCCTGAAAGCCCACCCTTCCAGGAAAACATATGTTTGTTCCCCCACAACGTAGACCAGTTATAACAATCACATATGTGTGGATTATGTCTGGATTTAGGAGTAGCAGAGCATACCTATAAAGCAAAAAGCAAGGGGATGACCGTTGAGAAAGTAGCATAAGTACAGTGCCTTGCGAAAGTATTCGGCCCCCTTGAACTTTGCGACCTTTTGCCACATGTCAGTCTCTCAATGTGCAAAACTGATAGAGACATACCCCAAGCGACTTACAGCTGTAATCGCAGCAAAAGGTGGCGCTACAAAGTATTAACTTAAGGGGGCTGAATAATTTTGCATGCCCAATTTTTCAGTTTTTGATTTGTTAAAAAAGTTTGAAATATCCAATAAATGTCGTTCCACTTCATGATTGTGTCCCACCCCAGTTTTATATATTTATGTTTGAAGCCTGAAATGTGGCAAAAGGTCGCAAAGTTCAAGGGGGCCGAATACTTTCGCAAGGCATTAATCAATCTGACACATTTTCTTTATTGGGGCATTGCGTCAGTGAGATTCTATGATACCTATGATATTCTGCTCTCTATCCATGGAATTAGTCCACTATCCCAACAGGATGTGTTTTACTCATACAAAGCTATTCAAACATACCTTTATTTAAAGGAAACCAGCACTCATTAAGATCAGTGGGCTAGTGCAACACACCTGAACAAGATAGAAGACAGAGAGGATTTTGTTGACGCTGAGAACAGAATGTGTGTATATATTGTTTATAACATTCTTAGAATGTTCTTTGAACATTACTAATGTTTTTTTTTCATGGAAATATTCTTAATGTTCTGAGAACATGACTTTAAAAAGAACCACGAGGAAACCTGTAGAAAACGTTATGCTGAAGTACTGAAATTCCCACAGAAGAACGTTGTTTCATAATGTGCTCTGAACAATTTGAAAACATTACTTTAAGTAGAACCACAAGGAAACCTGTAGGGAATGTCATGGGAAGGTTGGATGCATAATAACCACAGGGAAACCATGCTCTCACCAAGCTCTAAGAAACATATGGGTCTCAGAACGTTATGTGCTGGCTGGGATGTTATCTAATTAACTCACTCATTGTCATATTCAACACATCTAATGGATTATCCAGTTCTACAAATTGTTCATGTTTCTTAAAATCAGAGACAAAGACAGTTAAAAAAAATGAACAAACCTGAAAAAAGTAAATATCCTTTCGTCTGGAAGGTGTAGAAGGCGATGTCAGGTTGACAAGCTGAAGACAAACTGCAGACAACACACCCTCACTCCCTAACTCACTCACTTCCGAACTCACTCAGTCACTCACCCTCACCCACACACCTGTGTTCCTCCCGTCTGTAAACTGATGCTGCCCTTGAGAGACATATACCTGACAGGTTTGTTTTGATTGAAGAAAATATGCTGTGCCATGTGGAATATGTTAGTAAAAAATATATGTAATCCATTTTGAATTCAGGCTGTAACACAACGAAATGTGAAATAAATCAAGGGGTATGAATACTTTCTGAAGGCACTGTATCATACTTTATATGTTTATACTTTATAAGCATACATTTTCATTATGTAGTCCTCAAAATATGTAGTACCCAAACCATTGTGGCCAAGATGGCCAACCCCGGGAACAGCCACATCGAACCCACCACAACACTAGTCACACTAGCACTGCACGCGCATTCAGCGCAGCCAACGATCCAAAACTGATGTGCTTCTCAACAGAATCTCAACACAGACTGAGCGAAAACACCGCAGCAGCCACAATAGTCCACTTCAGAACCTTCCTGACAAGAACACACTGGAAACCACTCAAAAGGGCCATCATTATCAATTAGGAGCACCCGGATGAAGTAATAGTGAAATATATTTTAACAAATGAGAAGAGAAAGTAAGGTGAGCATTTCATTTTGAAGATAAGTTTATGCATTGCAATGCGAAACATGTGTTTCTAGATAAAACAATGATTAAGTTAGGTGAAAAGTTACTTTATGATTGTGTTGTACATTGGCTGCGTTTACACAGGCAGCCCAATTAAGATATTTTGTTCAGTAATTGGTCGTTTGACCAATCATATCATCTCTGAAAAAGATCTGATGTGAGAATATTTGTGTGATTGGTCAAAAGACCAATTAGTGGAATAAAATTTCAGAATTGGCCTGCCTTTGTAAAAGCAGCCTTAATCAATTAAAAATGTGCTTAGAGTTTGAAACTGCCGTTTTGATTATCTGTTTTGAGATTTGTATTAAGCATTGTGAAAATATACCACATATGCTACTTGTGAAAATTGCACCAAACGATTCACAAAACAAAGATCAAGCAGTAACTGGTTTTATGGTTTGTAGCTGAAGTTCCCAGTCCATCCACATAGAGGCACTACTCTCTTTAGGCAGAAGTTGTCACTTAGATCAGCTTACCCAGCCCAACCCCAGAAATGAATGTAAACCAGCTCCATTTTGTTGAAAGAACAGGAACGAGGACAAGGCAACTTATTTCTTGAATATACATTGAATTTCCTAAAGAATATCAAAAGTCCAATTGGATTCAGAAATAGTTCTGGTAGGCTTGTACTGGACTTCATATGTGTTTTCGTAGTCTATTCAACACTTTAAATTTAAGACTCACTGTTTGCCAGCCTACATACATTGATTTTCTAATTTTACATTTTTTAAATACATTTTTATGTTGTGAGTAGCAGAACTGGATTTAGATTAAATCAATATATTTATAACGAATGTAAGTTTAAAATGATACGTTCATGTTTCCTGTGCACTGTTGAAATTGGGGAACCATTTTTTTTGTATGGTGTGATTTCTTGTAAATCAGTTTGCACTTGTTTTGGGTAGCCACCTTTCTTATCTGTGCACGTAGGGAGGAAGTGTCTGGTGTGGCGAGACAGGCTACATTGTTGAGTCACACGTTTTATTTTAAACATCTGTGTTAACCCCCAGTAGGATTTCTTAACATTATTTAAAACTATGTTTTTATTCCCACATCCAGCTTCACTATGTTTCATGAGTATAAAGATGATTTTAGTGTTTTTTATTTTTTATTTATTTGACAAGTAATTACAATTTAGCAAATTAACACTGGAGTGATAGATGTGCAGATGATGATGTGAAAGTAAAAATACTGTTGTGCAAAAGAGCAAAAAAAGTAAATAAAAACAATATGATGGATGAGGTAGGTAGTTGGATGGACTATTTACTGAAGGGCTGTGTACAGCTGCAGCGATCGATAAGCTGCTCAGATAGCTGATGCTTTAAGTTCGTGAGGGAGATATAAGTATCCAACTTCAGGGATCGGTAGGTGTTTGTTGCGTTGGCCTGAAGTATAATTTGTATTATGGTTGTATTAGTCAATATATTTACCATGGTGCCGCTTGTTGGGTATAAATAATTATAAACATGTTTTGTGAATAAATAGAAAACATATATGTACCTAAGACAAATCTCAAACGTCATTATTTCCCCAATGCACCATTCATGCGCAGCGCAATATTCTCTCGACAAGGACAGCAAGCCCTTGAGAAGCTCAAAATCTAAAGATTTTGGAACCAACTTCAACAATTCAAGGTAATGCAGCAGTAAGTGGACGAGGGTGTGTCTATTAAGTTATTGAACCACCAACTCATCATGTGACTTACAATCAAAGAGACACCCTTACAAACAAATAAAATAGTTTTTAAACTGCAGTCATGAGGGCTGAGGGGATTGGGTGTCTTTTAAGTGTTTCGACCGCCGCCGTTGTGGAAACATATTTCGAAAATGAGCAGTTGCCAAGAGCATAACGTTACTGTGGGTGTGTCTATGGGGCGGACCGCATGAGTGATACTATGAAAGCAGTTGTTCTGTTATCTGGACCGATTCATTCTCTCTCACAGGACCTGACTGATCGACTCGATAAGACCCAAATATGGCTGGTGGTGAGTAACCTACCTACATGGTAATACGACATATGGAAACTCATGTCTAGTATTTGTTTTTCGTGTTCTTCAAAAATCTACTACGTATGAAATGCTGTTATTGCTTTGCTTTTTAATAACAATCTTTTTGATTCAACCATAGTTGTAATATCCCATGGAACTCTTTATGCCTTGGAAGAAGTGAGGGAGTAGCTCTTTATAAACTGATTGCTTTATTAATACATTTGACCATAGTGTAACAGACATGCAGTAGCAGCCAGTGTTGCCAACTATTTTTCAGTGAGGATCTCTGTTACTGTAGATTACGCTTTGTCGATGCCACGACACATATACGGTCCACGATGTAGCATTTTCGCCCCCTCTGCCACCACACCCCCTCCCCTTGTGCTTCTCTGCCTGTGTGTGCACCGTTGCTATGAATTCTGTTGTACAGACAGCTTCTCCCACTCGTTTGAAGCAGAATTGATATTTGCGGCCGGGCGCGGGGGAGACAAACAGCACCGCTAACTCATATTCAGTACTGCTCCACCTGTTGGTGCTAATGTCTAATGACGTGTTAATACCGCACACCACAATAACGCTGTTAGAGGAATTCTAAATTCCTATATGTTTTGTAGCCAAAACCAAAATCACACTCTTTCTATTTCATAATAAGTTGTAAGTTTATTATTGCATGAAATAGATCGAGACCAGTCTTAAAAACAAGGCTCAGCATTTATTCTCGAAGAGTACTGGTCCAAAATACAAAAAACATTACATTATAAAGAGAGAACATAAAATGACGTCATCAGTTTCTCACACTCTCTCCGATCCACACAATAGCGCAGTGTCTTCAGGTCTGGAGACCGTCTTCTACTCCCCTCATAAAACAAACATTCCAATATGTCTAAAAGATATCATTTATTCTCCACTAATGGAACATTCTTATCTGTCTGGAAGGATATATGCCCTCCTTCTCCCTTTTGCAAGGTACAGACAATTCATTTGTTTTACCTACATTTACCTAGTTTAACCAAGAACCCACACATTTCATACCATAACATAATAGTATTAAAACGTAATGGTTTAAAAGAAATGTATACATAATTAATCATTTCAACTATAATTTCCTCCAACAAACGCTTAGTCAGTTTTGATAGATTCATTGTTTGTGATATTTTATATTTCATTGCAGAATACACAGGATTATTGTCATTTTGTGTTGCAGTTGCATTTCCACAGTTCAATTGATAGAAAGTCATTGCTTACTTGTGCACAGTTTAGGTTCTACAGAACAAACATGTTTGACTCTGATGTCAAGAAGAAAAGTAACAACAATGTCTCTCTCTGTCATCCAACAGTGCAGAAAAAACAAAATGAGGCACTGAGGATTGTTCTGGTTGGGAAGACTGGAGTTGGGAAGAGTGCAACAGCAAACACCATCCTGGGGAAAAAAGTGTTTGAGTCTAAACTTTCCCCGGTTTCTCTGACAATAGAGTGTGACAAGGCTAGAGGGGAGGTGGATGGGAGAGAAGTGGCTATTGTTGACACTCCAGGCTTGTTTGACACTAGCTTGTCACAAGAGGAGACCCTAAATAAGATTGCTAAATGCATCTCCTTCTCTGCTCCTGGTCCCCATGCGTTCCTTGTAGTGATTGCGTTGGTTAGATTCACACAGGAAGAGAAAGACGCAGTGGAGATGATTCAGACATTCTTTGGAAAAGATGCAGAAAGATACATCATGGTTCTCTTCACAAATGCAGACCAGCTTGATGAAGAACAAACAATTGAAGACTTTTTGCGTGCCTCTTCAGATCTTCAGGATCTCATTGCCAAATGCAGTGGGCGGTATCATGACTTCAACAACAGAGATAAGAAGAACCGCTCCCAGGTCACTGAGCTGCTTGAGAAGATAAACAAGATGGTCACGATGAATGGAGGAAGATACTACACCACTGAGATGTTCCAAAAGGCTGAGAGGGCGATTGAAGAGGAGACGAAGAGGATCTTGAGAGAGATGGAAGAGGAGACACTCAGAGCGGAGGAGGAACTAAAAGCAAAATATAAAGGAGAGTTCCTAAAGGAACAACAAGCCATCCTAAGTGTAGCCACCTTGGCATCAGCCAGAGGTTCAGCTGAAAGAGAAAACAACTTCACTAAAAATCCTCTGCGCTTTTTGAGCTCTTTGTGTAGCATCCTCTGAGGTGGTGTCATCAGAAAAAAAAACAAATAACTGTGGGATGGCATTAGGCATATGACAATAGAACAAGGCATGAAGTACTGAAGACTGTGGGGAAAAAGCACCACAATACTATACTGCAAAATCACATGACTTTTCATTAATGATAAAGTGGCATGGAAAATAATATTAGGATAGGACTTGATTTGCCCTTGATGACAAGTGTTGGCCCGGATGCCAAGTGAACTCATACAATTTGCTTACAGTCATACCATTGAGTGACCTGCTTTAAGTGCTGAACCTAACGGAATCTGCTAACCCAACTTAAAATATCTGAAGTATATCATCGTTTTCCATCATCCTGTGTAACAGGTAACACACAGATGGCTGTAATGGCAGAGAGAAAGAACCTGAACAATCATGAGTGTAATGATACATGCATACTTTGAGGTGTATTTTATATATTGATAATAAGATTGGGACTTACTCCTGTTTCTGGCATATTTGATTGTGACTGCATGTACCTAGAATTCGGTATTAAAGCTATTGCTTCAACTGCACATCGGACTCAAGTCTTAAACATGTTTGTGTTTATAGAATAATTGTACTACTGCATTCACTTATACAATCCCTATTAGATCAGCGATTACTTCAAGGAAGGAATGCATTTTATTGTTTAGAAGGAAGAACCCAGGTCTACTTGTAGAGTTTAACTCCAAGCCAAAATTAGCACTAACTTCCCATAACTAGAGGGGGCCATAACTTGGTTTACCCGGGACGTACTGCAGAATTAAAAACGTCCTCCAGTGATTTTTTGTTATTTTATTGGTGATAAGATATCCCAAATATAAATAAAGTAACAGTAGTAACAGTTTTTATTTGACACAACATCAAAGAGTTGGTCTGATGGGAATCTGTGATGTCGTCGGCCTCCACCCTTACTTGAGGAACAATGGAGAACAAAATAGGAAAGCCCCCCCCACTTGTGCAATGTTATGACATACCTCGAACACCTATTGAGGTGTGCCTTTTAAGTAAATCAGGTGTTAGAGGTGAAAAGCAGAATGGAATATCACTTTAAGATCAGGAATTTAGGCAAAAGGGTGTGTGTCATTAGGCCGTCACCAGACCGGTAATGCAGGCCTTTTTGACAGAGATCAAAGATGGTTTTGATTAGAGCAAGGATGGGCAACTTCAGTCCTCGCTGGCCAGAGTGGTGTCACACTTTTCCCCCATCCATAGCAAACACAGCTGACTCAACTAATTGCATTCTAAACTGAAGATAATGTTTCTTTAGTTATTGGAGTCAGGTGTCTTAGCTGGGTTGAAAATGTCATACTTTTCATGCCCCAAAGTACTGGAGTTGCCCATCCCTGGACTCGAGGGAGTACAGCAACAACCGGAAGTGATTATTATTATTTTT
This sequence comes from Oncorhynchus masou masou, assembly GCF_036934945.1. Lineage (NCBI taxonomy): Eukaryota > Metazoa > Chordata > Actinopteri > Salmoniformes > Salmonidae > Oncorhynchus > Oncorhynchus masou. Next base: position 8,211,397 of record NC_088231.1, on the reverse strand, counting down.
TTGTAGCAGGTGAGGAGAATTTATGCAGAAGGTTAGGATAATTAATGGAAAAAAAGAAAAGAAAAAAGAAAGAGAAACGCACACTCTGTGCGGCTCTCTTTTATTTTTATTTAGGATAATTAATGGGACAGGTTAGGAGACTTAGGTTAAGGTTAGGAAAGGCTTTAGGGTTAGCTAAAATGCTCTCCTAACCTGGTACGAAAAGTCCCTTCTGGTCGTAGCTGTACTGTTTCTAGTCATAACCATCAAAGATTGGCATCCTAGAGAGGGGAAGGCACAGAGATCCTGTATATATTTATGTTCTAGATGTAATTTTATGTGATAATGGCAGACGTGGTCTATGGTTTTGGGAGATGGAGATGACGGCTGAGGTCAAACCATCACCTTTTACATCAAACCTGAACGATGCAACTCTAGCAGTGGACTGGCCAACTGGAGCAGTTATACTTGGACTCATTACTAAGCTTTCCATCCAACCTTTTTACGTGAGTAAAGTACATGTTGGATGAAAAATGTCAGGACAGGCCTGATGGAAACAACAAATATGTTGATAAACTTTCCAAATATCGACAAAACAATATACTTTAGATAGACAAGGTGGGATTTTTTTGTTTCTGCAAAAATGTCTTATGTGAGAAATGGCAGTGAATGTCTATGCGCAAATATTAGTATAATAACCATGATATCCAAATAAACTCTGCGTCACACAATGATATGTTGTCTGGTCCTCCAACTACGACTTGGGAAAGCAAGCAGTTTATTAGGCTACAATTTAAATAAATGATGAACTTCACAGGGTGGAGAAAGTGCATTGTGATGAGCTTGATTCTCCTTTCCAATAAATATAGAGGGTCTTATTCTGGTAATGTGTTGATGAATGCTTGGCTGTTTGACAAATAAAAATAATTGAGCTCCTATCAATAATAATCTCATCATGTAGGATAAACCTGCACTGTATGATGTGGGCTAGAGTGCACGTGCCACGACCAGAGTGGACACATTCGTTATATAACGTAACATTTGTTTAGTCAAAACCATCAGTAAAGTTGAAAATGCAATGGAAACCAGTTTTACTTGTACAGAACAAAAATATGAACACAACACATAAAGTGTTGGTCCCCTGTTTCATGAGCTGAAATAAAAGATCCCAGAAATGTTCCATACTCCCAAAAAGCTTATTTCTCTAAAATGTTGGTTTCATCACTGTTAGGGAGCATTTGTCCTTTGCCAAGATAATCCATCCACCTGACAGGGGTGGCATATCAAGAAGTTGATTATCCAGCATGATTATTACACAGGTGAACCTTATGCTTGGGACAATAAAAGGCCACTCTAAAATGTGTGGTTTTGTCACACAACGCCATCAATGTTTCAAGTTTTGTGTAATTTAATTGCTGACTGCAGGAATTTCCAGAGTCAGCCATCCCTGAGACCGGGTGTGGTAAAGATGTTAGATGCAGTGGGACTTTTTGTAAAAGAGCTTTATAAATGAAAACCTAGCAATTTATCAACTTATGTGACATCAAAGAGGGCCAACCAACTTTCCGGTAGAGAATGCAGTGATGAGTACTAAAACTGTCACCTGCAATAAAGCACAGTGCACTATGATAAACTGCTTTAACGGCTTTAATGAAGTGGCAACTGTTCATATAGATGATGTCGCCTGAACATGGATGGTGAGTAACCTTCTGTATTAAGACAGAAATGGGAACTTCATTTTTAGAACTGTAAGATAAGGGTGTAATGTAAGGCTACAACGACAGGGCAAAGTAAAGTGTCTTTTAGTTAATAAGAAGTCACGTGGTGGCAAGGACACAAGGAGTCTTGCAGTAGAAACTGACCTAAGATCAGTTGTGTTTCCTCCCCAAATGGTTTGTAGGTAGGTATTGGTGTTGCTGAAACTGAGCCTAGATCTGTGTCTAAGGGCAACTTTAGTCTGCCTGAAGTGGGACGCAAACTGCAGATACCTTTTCTTTGCAATCATGTGACTAACACGGCGTTAGTCTTTCAGTCAGCCACGTGGGTAGAACCAATGAGGAGATGGTACGTGAGTATATGCTTCTATAAACCAATGAGGAGATGGGAGAGGCAAGACTTAACACACATTTTCTATGAAAGCACATGACTTACACTGAGAGGTGGGATAAGGCATTGGTCATAAACAGTAACACTGTTTTTTTTTATTTAACTGTTTACTATCTTCAGAGATGCTTTTTAATATTTGATTCAGGCTTTTCCATCTCCACCTCTGCCCATAACTTCTCCTGAAGGCTAATGCCTCGCTGTGTGTTCTGGCCCCTCACCTTCCAAATCTTATTCTGTCAATTTATTGAATAAACTGCCAAATTCCATACATGAATTGACCCTAGCAATTACTTTAGTCTTGTTGTGTAGCATAATAGTGTCCTCCAATACATGGCAATAACTACCAAGGATGTAACAAATACATTATCATTAGCTGTAAGAGCTACAACAATTAAAATTGGGCTCTGAAGAGTAGATTCATGTCCCTGAAAAATTTGACCTTCAGTAGTACATATGGGGGCGTAACATTTTTTTCTTTTTCCAAAGTACCTTTGCTGCAGCGAGGGACATTGTTAATGTAACAAAGTCTCTCACAGGGTGACTCTAAGCGCAAAGGTTATTAGCAAGAATCTAATATACACTGCTCAAAAAAAGGGAACACTAAAATAACACATCCTAGATCTGAATGAATGAAATATTTTTATTAAATACTTTTTTCTTTCCATAGTTGAATGTGCTGACAACAAAATCACACAAATTATAAGTTATCAATGGAAATCGAATGTATCCATGGAGGTCTGGATTTGGAGTCACACTCAAAATTAAAGTGGAAAACCACACTACAGGCTGATCCAACTTTGATGTAATGTCCTTAAAACAAGTCAAAATGAGGCTCAGTAGTGTGTGTGGCCTCCATGTGCCTGTATGACCTCCCTACAACGCCTGGGCAGGCTCCTGATGAGGTGGCGGATGATCTCCTGAGGGATCTCCTCCCAGACCTGGTCTAAAGCATCCGCCAACTCCAAGACAGTCTGTGGTGCAACGTGGCGTTGGTGGATGGAGCGAGACATGATGTCCCAGATGTGCTCAATTGGATTCAGGTCTGGGGAATGGGCGGGCCAGTCCATAGCACCAATGCCTTCCTCTTGCAGGAACTGCTGACACACTCCAGCCACATGAGGTCTAGCATTGTCTTGCATTAGGAGGAACCCAGGGCCAACCACACCAGCATATGGTCTCACAAGGGGTCTGAGGATCTCATCTCGATACCTAATGGCAGTCAGGCTACCTCTGGCGAGCATATGGAGGGCTGTGCGGACCCCAAAGAAATGCCACCCCACACCATGACTGACCCACCGCCAAACCGGTCACGCTGGAGGATGTTGCAGGCAGCAGATCGTTCTCCACGGCGTCTCCAGATTGTCACATGTGCTCAGTGTGAACCTGCTTTCATCTGTGAAGAGCACAGGGCGCCAGTGGCGAATTTGCCAATCTTGGTGTTCTCTGGCAAATGAAAAACGTCCTGCACGATGTTGGGTTGTAAGCACAACCCCCACCTGTGGATTTCGGGCCCTCATACCACCCTCATGGAGTCTGTTTCTGACCGTTTAAGCAGACACATGCACATTTGTGGCCTGCTGGAGGTCATTTTGCAGGGCTCTGGCAGTGCTCCTCCTAGCTGAATTTGTAACTAACTACTCGCTAGCCTCTTTTACCAATTAAAGTCACAGGAGGGGTATGAAAACTCACTAAATATAGCACCTAAATTGGCAACACTGGTCGCAGCTACATTCAATGGTTGTGTTCGAGAGCATCAAACGCGTGGTGTATCATGGGCCAATTGTGACTGAATGATAATAATTTGTCGTTATTGATGATTCAAGCAAGGTGATCTTTCAGTCGGCAGTCGCCTGCATTTTCAAACCAGCTCAACGTGTGTGTTGGGTGTGTCCCAATACTCTAAAAATGATACCAACATGTACTCATATTCTGTACTGCGCCATCTGGTGGTGTGTGTAATGACATGTTAATATCAGCTACCACAAAAGCTTATTTACTGTAGCATAGTCAGTTTTGATAGATTAATTGTTTGTAATTTTATATTTCATTGCAGAATGCACAGCATCATTGTAGTACTGTTGATATCTTTGTCTCTTTGATCAAAAATGAGTTTACAATTTCATGTTGTAGCTGCATTCACATGGTTCAATTGATAGACAGCCATTGCTAATTTGCTCACAGTTTAGATTCTACAGACCAAACATGTTTGATTCTGATTTCAAGACTAAAAGTAACATGTCTGTCATCCAACAGTGCAGAAAAAGCAAAAGGTAATGCTGAGGATTGTTCTGTTTGAGAAGACTGGTGTTGGGAAGAATGCAACACCAAACGCTATCCTGGAGAAAAAGTTTTTGATTCTCACCACTGCTTCTCTGACAATAGAGTGTGACAAGGCTAGAGGGGAGGTAGATGGGAGAGATGTTGCTATTGTTGACACTTCAGGCTTGTTTGACGCTAACTTATCACAAGAGGAGACCCTGAAGAAGATTGCTAAGTGCATCTCCTTCTCTGCTCCTGGTCCCCATGTGTTCCTTGTAGTGATTGCGTTGGTTAGATTCACACAGGAAGAGAAAGACGCAGTGGAGATGATTCTTTGGAAAAGATGCAGCAAGATACATCATGGTTCTCTTCACAAATGCAGACCAGCTTGATGAAGAACAAACAATTGAAGACTTTTTGCGTGCCTCTTCAGATCTTCAGGATGTCATTGCCAAATGCGGTGGGCGGTATCATGACTTCAACAACAGAGATAAGAAGAACCGCTCCCAGGTCACTGAGCTGCTTGAGAAGATAAACAAGATGGTCACGATGAATGGAGGAAGATACTACACCACTGAGATGTTCCAAAAGGCTTAGAGGGCGATTGAAGAGGAGACGAAGAGGATCTTGAGAGAGAAGGAAGAGGAGACACTGAGAGTGGAGGAGGAACTAAAAGCAAAATATAAAGGAGAGTTCCTAAAGGAACAACAAGCCATCCTAAGTGCAGCCACCTTGGCATCAGCCAGAGGTTCAGCTGAAGGACAAAAAAACTTCACAAAAAATTGTTGGCGCTGTTTCAGCTCATGCAGTATCCTCTGAGGTGGTGGTCATCAGATGGCATTAGGCATGTGACAGTAGAACAAGACATGAAGTACTGAAGACTGGGGGGAAAAGCACCACATTACGATACTGCAAATCACATGACTTTTCATTTATGATAAAGTGGCATGGAAAATAATATTAGGATAGGACTTGATTTGCCCTTGATGACAAGTGTTGGCCCGGATGCCAAGTGAACTCATACAATTTGCTTACAGTCATACCATTGAGTGACCTGCTTTAAGTGCTGAACCTAATGGAATCTGTTAACCCAACTTAAAATATCTGAAGTATATCATCGTTTTCCATCATCCTGTGTAACAGGTAACACACAGATGGCGGTAATGGCAGAGAGAAAGAACCTGAATAATCATGAGTGTAATGATACATGCATACTTTGAGGTGTATTTTATATATTGATCTTGAGATTGGGACTTACTACTGCATCTGGCATATTTGATTGTGACTGCATGTACCTAGAATTCGGTATTAAAGCTATTGCTTCAACTGCACCTCGGACTCAAGTCTTAAACATGTTTGTGTTTATAGAGTAATTGTACTACTGCATTCATCTATACAATCCCTATTAGATCAGGGATTACTACAAGGAAGGAATGCATTTTATTGTTTAGAAGGAAGAACCCAGGTCTACTTGTAGAGTTTAACTCCAAGCCAAAATTAGCACTAACTTCCCATCACTAGAGGGGGCCATAACTTGGTTTACCCGGGACGTACTGCAGAATTAAAAACATCCTCCAGTGATTTTAGTTATTTTATTGGTGATAAGATATCCCAAATATAAATACAGTGAAGTAGTAACACAGTTTTTATTTGACACAACTTCAAAGAGTTGGTCTGATGGGAATCCGTGATGTCGTTGTCCTCCAAACTTACTTGAGGAACAATGGAGAACAAAATAGGAAAGCCCCCCCTCTTGTGCAATGTTATGACATACCTCGAACACCTTTTAAGTAAATCATGTGTTCGAGGTAAAAAGGAGACTGGAATATCACTTTAAGATCAGGAAATGAGGCAAACAGGTGTGGGTCATTAGGCCATCACCAGACAGGAAATGCAAGACTTCATGGCAGAGATCAAAGATGGCTTTGATTAGAGCAGGGATGGGCAACTTCAGTCCTTGATGGCCAACTTCAGTCCTTGCTGGCCAGAGTGGTATTGCACTTTCCCCCCATCCCTAGCAAACACAGCTGACTCAACTAATTGCATTCTAAACTGAAGATAATGTTTAGTTAATTATTGGAGTCAGGTGTGCTATTCTCCTCACCTGTCATACTTATCAGGCCTCAGTAGCCTGGAGTTGCCCATCCCTGCATTAGAGGGAGTACAGCTACAACCAGAAGTGACTTTTTATGTAGCAGGTGAGGAGAATTTATGCAGAAGGTTAGGATAATTAATGGGACAGGTTAGGAGATTAAGTTAAGGTTAGGGTTAGCTAAAAGGCTCCCCTAACCTGCTATGAGAAGTGACTTCTGGTCGTAGCTGTACTACTTCTCGTCACAGTCATCAAATATTGGCATCCTAGAGAGGGGAATGCACAGAGATCCTATATATTTATATGTTCTAGATATGATTTTGGATATTGGCTGACGTCGTCTATGGTTTTGGGAGATAGAGATGACGGCTGAGGTCAAACCATCACCTTTTACATCAAACCTGAACGGTGGACTGGCCAACTGGAGGAGTTGAACTTAACTTTGCTTAATTACAAGGTTTCCATCCAACCTTTTGAAGTGAGTACATGTTAGATACATGTCACGACAGGCCTGATGGAAACAATATATGTTGGTAAACTTTCCAAAACAACATACGCTAGACAAGGTGTGTCTGTAAAATTAATTATGCGTGAAATGGAGGAACTGTCTTTATGCGCAAATAATATAATAACCATCAATCATATCAAAGTAAACTTGAAGTCACGCAATGATAAGATCGTTTTATTGCACCTTATTTGTGAAACAAAGACCTGATTTACTTACTGTAACTCTAGAAATTCCTTTGGTCTTTACTGAGTTAACCGTCCCTGAGACTGGGTGTGGTATCTCGTATGTCTAAAGTTCAGTAAAGATATTAGGTACAGTGTGACTTTTTGTAAAAGGGCTTTATAAATGAAAACATAGCAATGTATCAACCTACGTGACATCAGAGGACCAACCAACTTTCTAGTAGAGAATGCAGTGATGAGTGCTAAAACTGTCACCTGCAAAAAAGCACAGTGCACTATGATAAACTGCTTTAACGGCTTTAATGAAATGGCAACTGTGTTCATATAGATGATGGTGCTATAGTCGAGGACCGATAAGAACAAAATATAGACACAAAGGTGCTATGGGATAAAAAACAACATAAAATAAACATTTGTTTAACCCTTTAAAAAAGGTTGGTCTTATCATCCCATCTCATTAGTCCTTGCCATGTCTGAATCCTGGCTTAGGAAGGCCACCAAAAATTACTCTCTCCAGAAATAAGTCTCTCACTGTTGCCGCCTGCTACCGACCCCCCTCAGCTCCCAGCTGTGCCCTGGACACCCTTTGTGAATTGATCGCCCCCCATCTAGCTTCAGAGTTTGTTCTGTTAGGTGACCTAAACTGGGATATGCTTAACACCCCAGCAGTCCTATAATATAAGCTAGATGCCCTCAATCTCACACAAATCATCAAGGAACCCGCCAGGTACAACCCTAATCTGTAAACAAGGGCACCCTCATAGACGTCATCCTGACCAACTGGCCCTCCAATTACACCTCCACTGTCTTCAACCAGGATCTCGGCGATCACTGCCTCATTGCCTGTATCCGCTACGGATCCGCAGTCAAACGACCACCCCTCATCACTGTCAAACGCTCCCTAAAACACTTCTGCGAGCAGGCCTTTCTAATTGACCTGGCCCGGGTATCCTGGAAGGATATTGCCCTCATCCCGTCAGTTGAGGATGCCTGGTCATTCTTTAAAAGTAACTTCCTCACCATTTTAGATATGCATTTTTTGAACGGAGCATGCTTAACTAAGAACAGATATAGCCCTTGGTTCACTCCAGACCTGACTTCCCTTGACCAGCACAAAAACATCCAGTGGCGGACTACAATAGCATCGAATAGTCCCCGCGATATGCAACTTTTCAGGGAAGTCAGGAACCAATACACACAGTCAGTCAGGAAAGCAAAGGCCAGCTTCTTCAGGCAGAAATTTGCATCCTGTAGCTCTAACTCCAAAAAGTTCTGGGACACTGTAAAGTCCATGGAGAACAAGAGCACCCCCTCCCAGCTGCCCACTGCACTGAGGCTAGGTAACATGGTCACCACCGATAAATCCATGATTATCGAAGACTTCAACAAGCATTTCTCAACGGCTGGCCATGCCTTCCTCCTGGCTACTCCAACCTCGGCCAACAGTCCCCCCCCCCCGCAGCTACTCGCCCAAGCCTCTCCAGGTTCTCCTTTACCCAAATCTAGATAGCAGATGTTCTGAAAGAGCTGCAGAACCTGGACCCATACAAATCAGCTGGGCTTGACAATCTGGACCCTCTATTTCTGAAACTATCTGCCGCCATTGTCGCAACCCCTATTACCAGCCTGTTCAACCTCTCTTTCATATTGTCTGAGATCCCCAAGGATTGGAAAGCTTCCGCAGTCATCCCCCTCTTCAAAGGGTGAGACACCCTGGACCCAAACTGTTACAGACCTATATCCATCCTGCCCTGCCTATCTAAGGTCTTAGAAAGCCAAGTCAACAAACAGGTCACTGACCATCTCGAATCCCACCGTACCTTCTCCGCTGTGCAATCTGGTTTCCGAGCCGGTCACGGATATCATAACCGCCATCGATAAAAGACAGTACTGTGCAGCCGTCTTCATCGACCTGGCCAAGGCTTTCGACTCTGTCAATCACCATATTCTTATCGGCAGACTCAGTAGCCTCGGTTTTTCTAATGACTGCCTTGCCTGGTTCACCAACTACTTTGCAGACAGAGTTCAGTGTGTCAAATCGGAGGGCATGTTGTCCGGTCCTCTGGCAGTCTCTAAGGGGGTGCCACAGGGTTCAATCTCGGGCCGACTCATTTCTCTGTATATACCAATGATGTTGCTCTTGCTACGGGCGATTCCCTGATCCACCTCTACGCAGACAACACCATTCTGTATACTTCCGGCCCTTCCTTGGACACTGTGCTATCTAACCTCCAAACGAGCTTCAATGCCATACAACACTCCTTCCGTGGCCTCCAACTGCTCTTAAACGCTAGTAAAAACCAAATGCATGCTTTTCAACCGTTCGCTGCCTGCGCCCGCACGCCCGACTTGCATCACCACACTGCATGGTTCCGACCTAGAATATGTGGACATCTATAAGTACCTAGGAGTCTAGATCAGCGTCCACTCACCATCAGTACGACCAAGAATATGTTTTTCGCGACGCGGATCCTGTGTTCTGCCTTATAAACAGGACAACGGAATGGATCGCATGCAGCGACCCAATAAAACGACTCCGAAAAAGAGGGAAACGAGGCGGTCTTCTGGTCAGACTCCGGAGACGGGCACACCGTGCACCATTCCCTAGCATTCTTCTTGCCAATGTCCAGTCTCTTGACAACAAGGTTGATGAAATCCGAGCAAGGGTAGCATTCCAGAGGGACATCAGAGACTGTAACGTTCTGTGCTTCACGGAAACATGGCTCACTGGAGAGACGCTATCCGAAGCGGTGCAGCCAACGGGTTTCTTCACGCATCGCGCCGACAGAAACAAACACCTTTCTGGTAAGAAGAGGGGTGGGGGCGTATGCCTTATGGCTAACGAGACATGGTGCGATGAAAGAAACATACAGGAACTCAAATCCTTCTGTTCACCTGATTTAGAATTCCTCACAATCAAATGTAGACCGCATTATCTACCAAGAGAATTCTCTTCGATTATAATCACAGCCGTATATATCCCCCCCCAAGCAGACACATCGATGGCTCTGAATGAACTTTACTTAACTCTTTGCAAACTGGAAACCATTTATCCGGAGGCTGCATTCATTGTTGCTGGGGATTTTAACAAGGCTAATCTGAAAACAAGACTCCCTAAATTTTATCAGCATATCGATTGCGCAACCAGGGGTGGAAAAACCTTGGATCACTGTTACTCTAACTTCCGCGACGCATATAAGGCCCTGCCCCGCCCCCCTTTTGGAAAAGCTGACCACGACTCCATTTTGCTGATCCCTGCCTACAGACAGAAACTGAAACAAGAAGCTCCCACGCTGAGGTCTGTCCAACGCTGGTCCGACCAAGCTGACTCCACACTCCAAGACTGCTTCCATCACGTGGACTGGGACATGTTTCGTATTGCGTCAGATAACAACATTGACGAACACGCTGATTCGGTGTGCGAGTTCATTAGAACGTGCGTTGAAGATGTCGTTCCCATAGCAACGATTAAAACATTCCCAAACCAGAAACTGTGGATTGATGGCAGCATTCGCGTGAAACTGAAAGCGCGAACCACTGCTTTTAATCAGGGCAAGGTGTCTGGTAACATGACCGAATACAAACATTGCAGCTATTCCCTCCGCAAGGCTATCAAACAAGCTAAGCATCAGTACAGAGACAAAGTAGAATCTCAATTCAATGGCTCAGACACAAGAGGCATGTGGCAGGGTCTACAGTCAATCACGGACTACAGGAAGAAATCCAGCCCAGTCACGGACCAGGATGTCTTGCTCCCAGGCAGACTAAATAACTTTTTTGCACGCTTTGATGACAATACAGTGCCACTGACACGGCCTGCAACGGAAACATGCGGTCTCTCCTTCACTGCAGCCGAGGTGAGTAAAACATTTAAACGTGTTAACCCTCGCAAGGCTGCAGGCCCAGACGGCATCCCCAGCCGCGCCCTCAGAGCATGCGCAGACCAGCTGGCTGGTGTGTTTACGGACATATTCAATCAATCCCTATACCAGTCTGCTGTTCCCACATGCTTCAAGAGGGCCACCATTGTTCCTGTTCCCAAGAAAGCTAAGGTAACTGAGCTAAACGACTACCGCCCCGTAGCACTCACTTCCGTCATCATGAAATGCTTTGAGAGACTAGTCAAGGACCATATCACCTCCACCCTAGACCCACTCCAATTTGCTTACCGCCCAAATAGGTCCACAGACGATGCAATCTCAACCACACTGCACACTGCCCTAACCCATCTGGACAAGAGGAATACCTATGTGAGAATGCTGTTCATCGACTACAGCTCGGCATTCAACACCATAGTACCCTCCAAGCTCGTCATCAAGCTCGATGACCCCGCCCTGTGCAACTGGGTACTGGACTTCCTGACGGGCCGCCCCCAGGTGGTGAGGGTAGGTAACAACATCTCCTCCCCGCTGATCCTCAACACTGGGGCCCCACAAGGGTGCGTTCTGAGCCCTCTCCTGTACTCCCTGTTCACCCACGACTGTGTGGCCACGCACGCCTCCAACTCAATCATCAAGTTTGCGGACGACACAACAGTGGTAGGCTTGATTACCAACAACGACGAGACGGCCTACAGGGAGGAGGTGAGGGCCCTCGGAGTGTGGAGTCAGGAAAATAACCTCACACTCAACGTCAACAAAACTTGTGGACTTCAGGAAACAGCAGAGGGAACACCCCCCTATCCACATTGATGGAACAGTAGTGGAGAGGTTAGCAAGTTTTAAGTTCCTCGGCATACACATCACAGACAAACTGAATTGGTCCACTCACACAGACAGCATCGTGAAGAAGGCGCAGCAGCGCCTCTTCAACCTCAGGAGGCTGAAGAAATTCGGCTATTCACCAAATGCACTCACAAACTTCTACAGATGCACAATCGAGAGCATCCTGGCGGGCTGTATCACAGCCTGGTACGGCAACTGCTCCGCCCTCAACCGTAAGGCTCTCCAGAGGCTAGTGAGGCCTGCACAACGCATCACCGGGGGCAAACTACCTGCCCTCCAGGACACCTACACCACCCGATGTTACAGGAAGGCCATAAAGATCATCAAGGACATCAACCACCCGAGCCACTGCCTGTTCACCCCGCTATCATCCAGAAGGCGAGGTCAGTACAGGTGCATCAAAGCTGGGACCGAGAGACTGAAAAACAGCTTCTATCTCAAGGCCATCAGACTGTTAAACAGCCACCACTAACATTGAGTGGCTGCTGCCAACACACTGACACTGACTCAACTCCAGCCACTTTAATAATGGGAATTGATGGGAAATGATGTAAATATATCACTAGCCACTTTAAACAATGCTACCTTATATAATGTTACTTACCCTACATTATTCATCTCATATGCATACGTATATACTGTACTCTATATCATCGACTGCATCCTTATGTAATACATGTATCACTAGCCACTTTAACTATGCCACTTTGTTTACATACTCATCTCATATGTATATACTGTACTCGATACCATCTACTGTATCTTGCCTATGCTGCTCTGTACCATCACTCATTCATATATCCTTATGTACATATTCTTTATCCCCTTACACTGTGTATAAGACAGTAGTTTAGGAATTGTTAGTTAGATTACTTGTTGGTTATTACTGCATTGTCGGAACTAGAAGCACAAGCATTTCGCTACACTCGCATTAACATCTGCTAACCATGTGTATGTGACAAATAAAATTTGATTTGATTTAACCCACTGTTTCTAGGCCGTCATTGAAAATAAGAATTTGTTCTTAACAGACTTGCCTGGTCACCTGTGTGGCATATCACATTGCCAACCTCTGTAGCTACACCTAAGGACCACATGCCATGCAGATATCCTACTCAGTGTGACAGGAACCACACCTATCAATGTACCAATGGGATCCTGAGTGGCGCAGAGGTCTAAGACACTGCATTGCAGTGCTAAAGGTGTCACTACAGACCCGGGATCGATCCAGGGCTGTACCACAACTGGCTGTGATGGGAAGTCCCATAGGGTGGTGCACAATTGGCCCAGCGTCGTCCGGGTTAGGGCAGGGTTTGGCCAGGGTAGGCCATCATTGGAAATACGAATTTGTACGTAACTGAGATGCAAAGTTAAATAAAGGTTAAATAAAAAATGTGATTGATGAGGATGTGTTGCTCCTGTAGGCCTACTTGTTAGGACTACGGTCCTTTTTTCTCAATTTCCGCCTGACTGACCTGTCCAAAGTGAACTGCCTGCCACTCAGGCCCTGAAGCCAGGATATGCATATAATTGTTACCATTGGAAAGAAAACACTTTGAAGTTTGTAGAAATGTTAAACTAATGTAGGAGACTATAACACAATAGATATGGTAGGAGAAAATCCAAAGAAAAGAAAAACGGAGCGTGTTTTTTTTGAGAGCCCATGCTCTTACAATGGAAAGTATAGGGAAATATCTAAATCCAGCTCCTGGGATGCAATTCCTATGGCTTCCACAAGGGTCTCAGCAGTCTATGTTCAAGGTTTCAGGCTTGTTACTTCAAAAACGAAGAAGGAATATCCGTTTTAGTAGAGGGAAACAGTCTTGGAAATTTGTGTTTGGGCGTGCGAGGAAGACAAGACGCACCTGCTAATATCGGTTTCCTATTGAACGTATTTATTTCCGTATGAAATATTATAGTTTGATTACATTTTAGGGTCTCTGAGGAGTCAATAGAAACGTATTTTGATTTGTTTTAACATTGTTTTAACATAGTTTAACGGTAGATTTCCGGATTCCTTTTTCTGCAGGTTGAGCGAGTGGATTACTCAAATTGATGGCGCAAACTTACTGACTTTTGGGGTTATAAAGAAGGATTTTATCTAACAAAATGACACACTGTTATAGCTGGGACTTTTTGGATGACAAATCAGAGGAAGATTTTCAAAAAGTGTATATTTAATCGCTATTTGTGAATTTATGAACTCTGTGCTGGTGGAAAAATATGTTGATGTCGGGCGCCTTCCTCAAACAGTCACATGGGATGCTTTCGCTTTAATGGGGCGGCAGGGTAGCCTAGTGGTTAGAGCGTTGGACTCGTAACCGAAAGGTTGTGAGTTCAAACCCCTGAGCTGACAAGGAACAAATCTGTCGTTCTGCCCCTGAACAGGCAGTTAACACACTGTTCCCAGGCCGTCATTGAAAATAAGAATTTGTTCTTAACTGACCTGCCTGGTTAAATAAAGGTAAAAAAATAAATAAAATGGCAACTGTAAATTGGACAGTGCAGTTAGATTAACAAGAATTTAAGCTTTCAACCGATATAAGACACTTGTATGTACCTAAATGTTTAATATCCATATTATTTGTGATTATTTATTTGACCAGTTTCACCGGAAATTGTCCCGCAAGTGGGACGCCTAGCCCTAACAGGATTTACTAAACACAGAGTTGGTTGGTGATACTGTATGCCAGACAAAATAATATATGCTCTTGACATGCTAGAAGAAATACAAGTTATTTATCAAGTTGGATACAATGATACAGAATTTTAAAGAGACCAAAATGTGAAGGCAAAGGTTACTGAAGTGTCCTCTGACATTGGTTCACTCTTTGTTAGCTGTAGGCTCCTCACATATTATCGTACTGTAACTCAGATCGTAATCTCTGCTCAGTCAGTCTACGTCTCTAGCTGTTTGTTACTATTCAGATCCTGTTATCCTGCTGGGCCTTTTTCAGGCTCCGCACCTGATTTCCTGCAACCCACCGAGCTTCCCCTGGCCTGCACTCCATCTTCCCCCTGTGTTTCAATAAATACTTTGATTACTTCATCCCAATCTCCTCATCTGAGTCTGCTCTTGGGTTCCCCTGTCCCACTCCGTGTAACACTGTGGCTTAACAGCATCTTTCACAAGAAAACAAAATGGCCTAATAGAAGTGGGATTTGTATTTATTTATTAGGCCTACTTACAATTGCAACTGGACAAAAAGGTAGCATCCTACATAAAACAATCATTTAAAGAAAAAAAGCAGACAGAAATGGTCGCCTTGCTTCGAGGTCTTAGGAAACTATGCAGTATATATTTTTTTTAATGTATTATTTCTTACATCGTTAACCAAGGAAATCTTAAAACCTGTTAAAGATAGGGCTGTCTGCTGTCCCCTTTGGAGTAATTGCGTGCCATTATTAAACAGAAATAATATATATGCATATAAAAAATATTATTGAATAGAAAAAACTCTAAAGTTTCTAAAACCGTTGAAATTATGTCTGTATGTAAAGCAGAACTCTCAGGGCAGTCATTCTCCCAAACTCTCTCTTGTCATCATAAAAGTTGGCCCAACTTTGACGTCATCGCCCCCACCCTTCCCAAGCGCCTACAGACCTGGGAACAGTTTCTATGTCTTCAGCGCGATGTCTACTTTCAATGGGGCTTCTCATTGTGAGAATAGCGCGCTCACGAGAGTTTTGGCGGCCCGAAACCTTTCGGTCACGCGAAAAAAAAGGTCACATTCATGCGCGCTCTCCTCCGGTGATCTCTCTCTTCCAAGACTGATTAAACGACACGTGTGTTTCTGTTCATCCTGAGAATTGTTGTGCACCTTTATAACATGCTAAAGCTTGGTTATGAACATAGTTTGACAAGTTTAGTCGACATATAATATGTAAATTCGACGTTTTGGTGCGTATCCGCTTGACTTTTGGCTGCATTTCAACCGAAATATGCCGTGTTTGATAACCGAAAGACACAGACTTCACAACTAAACAATGTTTTTGGTGAGTATAATTCCTTCCAGGTCTTCTGATGGAAGAACAGCAAAGGTAAGGGAATATTTATGTGTTAAATTTGGGTTTCTGTGGACTCCAAGATAGAGGAGCCATCATGCTAATTTCTGAGCGCCGACTCATATTATAGCCTAGTGAACGAATTCTGTAACATTAAAAATAAATGTAACACAGCGATTGCATTTAGAAGAAGTGTATCTTTCTATATATATGTAGAACATGCATATTTAGTTAAAGTTTATGATGTGTATTGCTTGTTATCTGACGTTATCTGCCGGAGCTATCGTCATTTCTCCGGACATTTGAGTAGCATTTTTTGAACAATGCGTAATTGTAAACAGAGATTTATGGATATATATATATATATATATATATATATATATATAGCATATTATTGAAAAAAACATAAATGTACTGTGTAACATGTTATATTACTGTCATCTGATGAAGATTTCAAAAGGTTAGTGATTTATTTTTCTTTTAATCCTGCGTTTGTTGATTGCATATTTTGTTCAACTTGGCTATGCAAATTAGCTGTGTCTTCGGTGGTGGTTTGACATAAATATGTGCTATGTTTTCGCCGTAAAACATTTTAGAAATCTGACTTGCTGGGTAGATAAACAAGGTGTTTATCTTTCATTTAAGCTATTGGACTTGTTAATGTGTGGAGGTTAAATATTTTAAAGAATATTTTTAGCGTTCCATGCGCCACATTCCAGCTGAGGGTGTTAGGGAAAGTTCCCAAATGGGGATCAACATCCACAACAGGATTTATCTTATTACATACAGCCACGAAGAATTATTGGATATAAACTCCGCAAAAAAAGAAACGTCCCGCTTTCAAGAAATTCATAAAAATCCAAGTAACTTCTCAGATCTTAATTGTAAAGGGTTTAAACACTGTGTCCCATGCTTGTTCAATGAACCATAAACAATTAATGAACATGCACATGTGGAACAGTCATTAAGACACTAACAGCTTACAGACGGTAGGCAGTTAAGGTCACAGTTATGAAAACTTAGGACACTAAAGAGGCCTTTCTACTGACTCTGAAAAACACTCAAAAAAGGATGCCCAGGGTCCCTGCTCATCTGCGTAAATGTGTCTTAGGCATGCTGCAAAGAGGCAGAAGGACTGCAGATGTGGTCAGGGCAATATATTGCAATGTCCGTACTGTGAGACGCCTAAGACAGCGCTACAGGACGGACAGATGATTGTCCTCGCAGTGGCAGACCATGTGTAAGAACACCTGCACAAGATCGGTACATCAGAATATCACACCTGCGGGACAGGTACAGGATGGCAACGACAACTGCCCGAGTTACACCAGGAACACAAAATCCCTCAATCAGTGCTCAGACTGTCCGCACAATAGGCTGAGAGAGGCTGGACTGAGGGCTTGTAGGCCTGTTGTAAGGCAGGTTCTCACCACACATCACCGGCAACCACGTCGCCTATGGGCACAAACCCACCGTCGCTGGACCAGACAGGAATGGCAAAAAGTGCTCTTCACTGACGAGTCACGGTTTTGTCTCACCAGGGGTGGTGGTTGGATTCGCTTTTATCGTCGAAGGAATGAGCATTACACTGAGGCCTGTACTCTGGAGCGGGATCGATATGGAGGTGGAGGGTCCGTCATGGTGTGGGGCAGTGTGTTACAGCATCATCGGACTAAGCTTGTTGTCATTGCAGGCAATCTCAACACTGCGTTACAGGGAAGACATCCTCCTCCCTCATGTGGTACCCTTCCTGCAGGCTCATCCTGACATGACCCTCCAGCATGACAATGCCACCAGCCATACTGCTCGTTCTGTGCGTGATTTCCTGCAAGACAGGAATGTCAGTGTTCTGCCATGGCCAGGGAAAGCTCGGATCTCAATCCTATTCAACACGTCTGGGACCTGTTGGATCGGAGGGTGAGGGCTAGGGCCATTCCACCCTAGAAATGTCCGGAAACTGGCAGGTGCCTTGGTGGAAGAGTGGGGTAACATCTCACAGCAAGAACAAGCAAATCTGGTGCAGTCCATGAGGAGGAGATGCACTCCAGTTCTTAATGCGGCTGGTGGCCACACCAGTTACATTTGATTTTGACTCCCCCCTTTGTTCAGGGACACATTATTCCATTTCTGTTTGTCACATGTCTGTGGAACTCAGTTCAGTTTATGTCTCAGTTGTTGAATCTTGTTATGTTCATACATATATTTACACGTTTTAGGGATAGGGGGCCGCATTTTCAATTTGGATGAATTGCGTGCCCGTAGTGAACTGCCTCCTCCTCGGTCCCAGCTGCTAATATATACATATTATTACTATTGGATAGAAAACACTCTGAAGTTTCTAAAACTGTTTGAATTATGTCTGTGAGTATAACAGAACTCATAGGGCAGGCAAACTTCAAAACAGGAAGTGGAGATTCTGGGTCTGGTTGATTTTCAACTCATCGCCTATTCACATCCCAGTAAAATATGGATCTGTCCGCACCTCCTACGCCTTCCACTAGATGTCAACAGTCAGAAGAACGTGGAATGAAGCCTCTAGTGAGATGTAGGGCCGGATGGGAGGAGAATGAGTCAGTGGTCTGGCAGAATGTCAGTTCCTGGTTATGCGGAGTACTCATGATATCGCCATGCGTTCCATTACTCTGTAGACAAAAACGAATGCTCCGGTTGGAACGTTATTGGATATATATGATAATAACATCCTGAAGATTGATTCTCTACTTCGTTTGACCAGATTATATGTTATGTTGCCAGAATCAGTTCAACCTCAAGGATTCTCCATGCATTGCACCGACAGAGATAAACACCTCTCTGTGAAGAGGAAGGGCGGGAGTGTATGCTTCATGATTAATGACTCATGGTGTCATAACAACATACAGGAACTCAAGTCCTTCTGCTCACCTGACCTAGAATTCCTTACAATCAAATGCCACCCATTTTACCTACCAAGAGAATTCTCATCGGTTATAGTCACAGCTGTGTACATTCCCCCTCAAGCAGACACCAAGACGGCCCTCAAGGAACTTCACTGGACTCTATGTAAACTGGAAACCATATATCCTGAGGCTGCATTTATTTTAGCTGGGGATTTTAACAAAGCAAATTTGAGAACAAGGCTACCTAAATTCTTCCAGCATATTGATTGCACTACGCGCAGGGCCAATACACTAGACCACTGCTACTCTAACTTACGTGATGCATACAAAGCCCTCCCCTGCCCTCCCTTCGGCAAATCCGACCACGACGCCATCTTGATCCTATCGTCTTATAGGCAGAAACTCAAACAGGATGTACCAGTGACAAGAACCATTCAACGCAGGTCTGATCAATCGGAATACGTTCCAGTCAGATTCAGAGAACATCGACCTATACGCTGACTCGGTGAGTGAGTTTATAAAGATGTGCATTGGAGATGTTGTACCCACTGTGACTATTAAACCATACCCTAACCAGAAACCGTGCATGGATGAAGGCATTCGCGCAAAACTGAAAGCTCAAACCACCGCATTTATCCATGGAAAGCGATCTGGGAATATGGCTGAATATGTACAGTGTCGTTATTCCCTCCAAGGCAAACAAACAAGCAAAATGCCAGTACAGAGACAAGGTGGAGTCGTAATTCAACGGCTCTTACACGAGACGTATGTGACAGGGTCTACAGGAAATCACGGACTACAAATAGAAAACCCGCCATGTCACGGACAACGACGTCACGCTTCCAGACAAACTAAACACCTTCTTTGCCCGCTTTGAGGAAAATACAGTGCCACCATCACTGCCCGATTAAAAACGACTGTGCCACCCCCTCTCCTTCTCCGTGGCCAGCATGAGTAAAATATTTAAACGTGTTAACCCTCGCAAGGCTGCTGGCCCAGACTGCATCCCTAGCCGCGTCCTCAGAGCATGCGCAGGCCAGCTGGCTGGTGTGTTTACGGACATTTTCAATTGCTCCCTATCCCAGTCTGTTGACCCCACATGCGTCAAGATGGCTACCATTGATCCTGTACCCAAGAAGGCAAAGATAACTGAACTAAATGACTACTGCCCTGTAGCACTCATCATGAAGTGCTTTGAGAGACAAGTCAAGGATCATATCACCTCCACCTTACCGACCACCCTGGAACTACTTCAGTTTGTATACCGCCCCAACAGGTCCACAGACGATGCAATCGCCATCACACTGCACACCGCCCTATACCATCTGGACAAAAGGAATACCTATGAAATAATGCTGTTCATTGACTACAGCTCAGCATTCAACACCATAGTACCCTCCAAGCTCAACATCAAGCTGGAGGCCCTGGGTCTCAACCCCGCCCTGTGCAATTGGGTCCTGGACTTTCTAACGGGCTGCCCCCAGGGTGGTGAAGGTAGGGAAGAACATCTCCACTTCGCTGCATGCTCAGCCCCCTCCTGTACTTCCTGTTCACCCACGACTGCGTGGCCATGCACGCCTTCAACTCAATCATCAAATTTGCAGACACTATAACAGTAGTAGGCTGGATTACCAACAATGACGAAGCGACAGCAGTGGAGAAGGTGGAAAGTTTTAAGTTCCTCGGCGTACACATCACAGACAAACTGAAATGGTCCACCCACACAGACAGTGTGGTGAAAAAGGTGCAACAGCGCCTCTTCAACCTCAGGAGGCTGAAGAAATTTGGCTTGTCACCCAAATCCCTGACAAACTTTTACAGATGCACAATCAAGAGCATCCTGTCGGGCTGTATCACAGCCTGGTACGGAAACTGCACCGCCCTCACAAATCTCTCCAGAGGGTAGTGCGGTCTGCACAACGCATCACCGGGGGCAGACTACCTGCCCTCCATGACACCTACAGCACCCGATGTTACAGGATGGCCAAAAAGATCATCAAGGACAACAACCACCCGAGCCACTGCCTGTTCACACCCCTACCATCCAGAAGGCGAGGTCAGTATAGGTGCATTAAAGCTGGGACTGAGAGACTGAAAATAGCTTATATCTTAATGGCCATCAGACTACTGAACAGCAATCACTAACTCAGAGAGGCTGCTGTGTACATTGAGACCCAATCACTGTCCACTTTAATAAATTGATCACGAGTCACTTTAAACATTGCCACTTTGAATAATGGCACTTCAATAATGTTTACATATCCTACATTACTCATCACATGTATATACTGTATTTTATACCATCTATGTATTTTATACCACCTTGCCTATGCCGCTCGGCAATCGATCATCCATATATTCATATTCTCGTTCGCCACTTTAGATTTGTGTGTATTAGGTGGTTGTTGGGGAATTGTTGATTACTTGTTCGATATTACTGCACTGTCGGAACTAGAAGCACAAGCATTTCACTACTCTCGCATTAACATCTGCTAACCATGTGTATGTGATCCCCAAAAATGTATTTGATTTGAATGTCTGTATCCTATATTGGGAGTCACGGGATAACCTGCTCCTGTAACGACTAAACAACTAATAATAATAATAATAATAATAATAATCACAATAATGTTAGTATTTAATAAATACTCATCTAGGCTACTAAGTTACGTACTTAATGGAAAAAGTTGCATTTCCCCTCGGACACGATCTTGTGGATGTCCGTTGAGAGGGATGTGATTGTGATGCGCAGGCAGTCCTCGATTGACTTACAGTGGGGCAAAAAAGTATTTAGTCAGCCACCAATTGCGCAAGTTCTCCCACTTAAAAAGATGAGGGGCCTGTAATTTTCATCATAGGTACACTTCAACTATGACAGACAAAATGAGAAAAAAATCCAGAAAATCACATTGTAGGATTTTTAATGAATTTATTTGCAAATTATGGTGTAAAATAAGTATTTGGTCAATTAAAAAAAGTTTATCTCAATACTTTGTTATATACCCTTTGTTGGCAATGACAGAGACTTTCAACTCCCTCCAAAGATTTTCTATGGGGTTGAGATCTGGAGACTGGCTAGGCCACTCCAGGACCTTGAAATGCTTCTTACGAAGCCACTCCTTCATTGCCCGGGCGGTATGTTTGGGATCATTGTCATGTTGAAAGACCCAGCCACGTTTCATCTTCAATGCCCTTGCTGATGGAAGGAGGTTTTCACTGAAAATCTCACGATATATGGCCCCATTCATTCTTTCCTTTACACGGATCAGTCGTCCTGGTCCCTTTGCAGAAAAACAGCCCCAAAGCATGATGTTTCCATCCCCATGCTTCACAGTAGGTATGGTGTTCTTTAGATGCAACTCAGCATTCTTTGTCCTCCAAATACGACGAGTTGAGTTTTGACCAAAAAGTTATATTTTGGTTTCATCTGAACATATGACATTCTCCCAATCTTCTTCTGGATCATCCAAATGCTCTCTAGCAAACTTCAGACGGGCCTGGACATGTACTGGCTTAAGCAGGGGGACACGTCTGGCACTGCAGGATTAGAGGCCCTGGCGGCATAGTGTGTTACTGATGGTAGGCTTTGTTACTTTGGTCCCAGCTCTCTGCAGGTCATTCACTAGGTCCCCCGTGTGGTTCTGGGATTTTTGGTCACCGTTCTTGTGATCATTTTGACCCCACGGGGTGAGATCTTGCGTGGAGCCCCAGATCGAGGGAGATTATCAGTGGTCTTGTATGTCTTCCATTTCCTAATAATTGCTCCCACAGTTGATTTCTTCAAACCAAGCTGATTACCTATTGCAGATTCAGTCTTCTCAGCCTGGTGCAGGTCTACAATTTTGTTTCTGGTGTCCTTAGACAGCTCTTTGGTCTTGGCCACAGTGAAGTTTGGAGTGTGACTGTTTGAGGTTGTGGACAGGTGTCTTTTATACTGATAACAAGTTCAAACAGGTGCCATTAATACAGGTAATGAGTGGAGGACAGATGAGCCTCTTAAAGAAGAAGTTACAGGTCTCTGAGAGCCAGAAATCTTGTTTGTTTGTAGGTGACCAAATACTTATTTTCCACCATAATTTGCAAATAAATGCATAAAAAATCCTACAATGTGATTTTCTGGATTTTTTTTCTTCTCATTTCGTCTGGTCATAGTTAAAGTGTACCTATGATGAAAATTACAGGCCTCTCTCATCTTAAGTGGGAGAACTTGCACAATTGGTGGATGACTAAATACTTTTTTTGACCCACTGTATGTGAAAGCCGGTTCCTGTCGTGCGAGTTCCTGTGAGGACTCGCAGGTAAGTCGATCCAAACGTTGTTAGCACATAAAAGTCAAGTTTCTTTATTGTGCTGTATTCCTCTGAGCATGCCACCCAAAACGCACAAATGGACTCAACATTCCGGAGCGCATCCCTGACTTGGCTCGATGTCTGGAATCCAATCAGCTCAGTTTGAATTGCAACATCATCCAGCGAGGGTATTGTTTTCTTAGCGAGGGAAGAGAACTCCCCACCTGGGCGGACTGTGAAAGGATCACGTACAAACGCAATGATATCCTTGGGCATGCTGTAATCTTCAAATCTGGTGGAGAAGTTGTCTCTCAGCTGCTTGATGAAATCTTCTATCACCTCTGTGAAAATGCAGCGGACTGGTGCCCTCTGCCTGCCGTTTTTTCAGTGTGCTGAAGTGTACTGCTTTTAGCTCACAGTTTATGTTGGAACACAGCACACTCTGATGGATGAGACAACGCAAGCCATTCATTTGTGGGGCTATTTCCTTCAACCTGCTGACCAGGCCCCTGTGTCTCCCATCATAGCAGGAGCCTCGTCAGGTGACCACAAAGTAGACTTTTTCGAATGACAAGCCATGCTGCGTAAACAATTCTTCCAGATTTGTGAATAGGATGTCCCCGGTGGTGTGTTCTTCGAGGGGAATCCGTGCCAGTCGCTCTTCTTTAAAGTAATTTCCATGAAAATAACAGACATATACACACAATTGTGCTACATCTGTGTTGTCAGTACTCTCATCAATAGCCAGGGAAAAATGCTCAGCCTTTCCAGAAAAATCCTATGCACATCATCCGCCAGTGCATGGACACGGCTTCTGGCTGTTGATGCAGACAGGGGCACCTGTTTGACAGATGCAATTATGCTATCCATAGACTTGTCGGTAGCCAATTCCTCAAACGATCACCATGCACTTTTTAAAAACCTCTGCATCTGTGAAGGGCATGTTGTGCTTGGTTAAAACCCAGGATGCTTTTAGGGAGGCTCTTGTGACCTTCTGAAGGAGGATTCTGATGCTGTGTTTGTAGCTTGTAGTCAATGCTTCCATTTTTCTGCATCCGGCCTCTGTCTGGGGCGGGAAGGCCACTTTGAAAGTGTCATGCTTAGATTAATAATGCCGTCTGAGATTAAATTCTTTGCAAATCAGCGACATTTTCATTGCAAATAAGACACACTGGCTTGGCAATAGGAGAAAGATGAATGCATATCTCTCTGGCCATTCTTCCCTGAAACTTCAATTTTTATTATCCACCTTTCTTTTGATACTTTTTGAGAGCAACATGTTCTCTTGCGATCAAGCTAATTTTTCTGAACGAATGTTGACATTTTAAAAAGTAGTGTAGGCTACTATGTCCATGATATACTCAAACTACAATCAAAGAAATGGGTACATTTTCTTACTTAGATACCTCAATTAAATTACATATTTGACATGTATTTTTCTGGTCTTTTCCTCTTTTTGGGTGAACCATGTTTGGTTAGCATTTACAAATAGTGCAAAATATGTCCTTTTAAAGGCTTTTGGCATCTACATTTAACAGTGATAGTGGTCTATAAGATCCAGAAAGATGCTCAGCCTCCTGCTTATGCAACACAAATCTGATGTAAATTCTAATGTCTGTCGACGTGAGCCATTCCTAAATAATATATCCACTTCTTATCTTTTTAAAACGTTATTCTCACATTATGTATCACACAAATATAAATGTTTCTAGTTTTACTGCCATACTTCAGAGCAGTGGCATAAAACCTGACACTCACACTGCATTGTCGGAACTAGAAGCACAAGCATTTCGCTACACTCACATTAACATCTGCAAACCATGTGTATGTGACAAATAAAATTTGATTTGATTTGAACTCACTATCTTCAGCTTGTTGCCAAAACCTCCCCTCAGTGGTTTATCTTCTGAACAGCATGTAAAACAACATGTTGGTTGTTAGCCTGTCCAGCACAGTGTCAAAGCTAGCTAGCGAGACCCTCCTTCCTCCAATTGGCTATTGCGTGGATGCAATGCTCATAATTTGCATAAAGTTGGGGACTTTCTCCATTTTGGATGCAAGCTCTCTCGTCGCCAACTGTTGAATTGCTGAAAATCTCCTTATTAAAATGACAGATTTCTGAAACCCCTGCCCCCTTGATGTCCTGGACTCCACTGTCCTGTCGGCACGGTGAATGGAGAATCCCCCGAGTTGTATTGCCATGGGGTATCTTGTCTGAGAGCCATGTTTTAGAAAAGCAGAGATTATTGCAGTTTTGAGAGTCCCGTTGGTAGACAATAAAAGATCAGATGTAATCCATTTTATTATCAAGTGACCAGTAGAATGCCAAGAGGTGGCCGGTTCTCCTTTTACCTTAATCTCACCAGTAACACCACTCTCTTGCCTCTGTAACATCACCGTTTCCTCTTGGTAGCCCAAAATTGGGTCAGAGTGACAGAAAGATCTCAGGGCAGATGAGGCGAAGTTGAAACCGGAATTGAGGTTAGTAACTGCCGATCCGATGTTCAAAAGTTCTTGTCGATAGCGAATACATTTCGGGAAGATAAAGTAAAAATAAACGTTAATAGAATGACAAAATAGCCAAGTTGGGTCGGCGCTTGCGAAATGGCAGTCATCCAGTACAGTACCATCTTCCATCACTTCCAGCTACATCTGGTCTCACAAACAGGGCCTGAACATGCAGGACTGACCCTGCTTAGCCTCAGAGGCAAAACAACAGTGGGATGCAGGGTGCGATGTTGCTGGAAATAATGTGCCTAAACAAGTCGCCCCTTGATCCAGTGCTGTATATGTTTTGGGTGCGACCTGGCAGTGGTCCACCCTGTGTTCTTCTTGAAGTACAGATCCCTGAGACACAAGGTGTGGTGTTCTGGATTGGTTTGGTTTGTTGTGTTCTGTTTTACTATTATGATTGTACACCATCAAAATGTCCGATATCATGTGTCTTTGGGTGAATTTCTGGTCTTAATTGCATGTATGTAATTCTGCTGTCTCTCAGTTCTCAGGGCTCTGAAACAGCCTGGGCCGGGGGAAGGGGAGAGAGAGAGGGAGGGGACAAATAACATGAAGATGAGGGCGTTTAAGATCTTTTTGATTATCATGGTGTCTATGATGGTAAACTACCTCCCATGGCTAGTGGTTTTAACTTTTCTTGGAATCTTAGATTCTGGGCAGTTTCTTTATGCCACATATATTTGTCTCTTCATCAGTGTGGTCAGTGGGTTTGTGGAGCCCCTCCTCTACCTCCACAGGGCAGGGAAACAACCCTGTATCAGAGGTTTCTGAGGGAGAGTTGATACCCCCAGTGTCACCTGATACAGAGGGACAATTGTAACCTGTTTTTTTACAAACGTTATGTGATATCTTGTGAAGAGATTGGTAGTTGTAGATGCCCTGGCAAAAATATGTACGTTACCAAAACGTTTTTACATGAATTCTGGTTGGAAGATTCCCGGAATCAGGAGGGAATAACATGGAAATCCAGAATTTGCAACTCTAGGTGTGATTAATTCCCTCTTATCTGGGAAGATTCTTGCTAGTGCTTCACATTGCATCTTTGTGTCCGTATTTAATAGTGAGATTGGACGATAAGACCCAAATGTTTTCAACGGTTAAACAAATGTTCATAAAAAATGTTTTTTTGCATGTTCTCTTTTCATTTTTGAATCCTTCATATTCAATAAATGCTTCTGTTGAACTACTCATGTCTGTTACTGTTGATAGAGCAGAAACAATCTGGCAATCATGCAATCATTAAAAAAAATACACATTTGGATCTCTTAACTGGGTTTGTGTCAGAGTAAACAGACTATTTTCATGTCAGGTCAAGGGAAATATCATATACTTCACACGAGTGCAGGCAGACTGGCAGGGGCGCAAACACTCCTCTTGTCTCTGCTCTGTTTCCAAAATGCCACCGTATACCCTATCCTTTCACAGAAGTGGTGCAAATTTGGGGGGTTGAAAGAATATGCAAATTTGCATCCTACTTTTCCCAAAGTTTCAGCAAACATATTCTGACATTCAGTATGTGAGATAGATATATACAGTATACTACTTACACTTTTTTTGTATTGTGTATTTCAATATATTAACCTGAATTCCTTACCACCCAAATAGATGTATCACTACCAAAACATAGTGAACAAGTTGCAACAAAAGGAGAACCATGAATAGTAGTGATCATTTTAATTATTATTATCATTTTCTTCTATTACAGATTCATTTTAGACATTTTTATCTACATACCAAATTAATAAAATAGTAAAAACATGATTTTCAAAACCTTTACATTGAAATGAGAGAAATATAATCTCTATTGTTCTCTGTCAAAAGTTCAATGTTGATTGTATGAATCTGAAATTACACATGTATCTAACTAATTATGTTGTTCAATGTTTAAATGATCACTTTACATATCTTTATTTTGGCACAATAACAGGTGTTTTGGTGTCAAGTTTCCATCATAGAGATAAATGGAGGACCCTGGATGCATATAACTGGCGGAATCATTTCCAGACTCCAATCGGCTCATTCATCCACCCTCTTCTCCCCTGTAACTAATCCCCAGGTCGCTGCTGTAAATGAGTTTATTTTCAGTCAATTTACCTGGTTAACTTAAAAATTAAAAAATAAGGCTGTTGAATAGCCACCACTCACCAGATACCTGCTCCCCTGCCTCCCCCGGACATCCCATTTTTTTGTTGTAGATTTAATTGTTCTATTATATGTGCAGGGCAAGCAATAGGAAAAATACATTAATGGTTGTTTCAGTGCCTGTATTGTCCAGTGGTTACAGCAGATGACCCCAGCACACATATGGTAGAGCTGGCATGGGGTTGAATCCAGCCCACTGCTGCCCTTTAAATTTTTGGAGGGACTATTACTCTTTTAGTTACTCTGTGTGGGCTGTACTTATACTCTTGCTCAAGTAATTTCTGCAGGAAGTAACTTACTTTTACTCTGTTACATTTTACCAAATCATTTCATTTACATAGATTATTATATAGATTATTATATCACTGTCTGAATATATATATTTTTCTTTTTACAGGAATCGATACTATTGGTTCCCAAACGACTGTATGAACGTTTCATGACCTCTTGACCAACAAAATGTTTCCAAAAATAGCTTTTCATCGTCTTACGGCAATTCGTGGTAGGTGGTAAATTACCGTGCGGTTTAGTTGTGATCCGGTTGGTCAACACCTCGTGGACAACCATGTACAAACAGCCAGAATTCATCAAAGTGCAGTTTGAGGAATTTGAATACGACATGAATGAAGAGACATACTGTTTTCCCTGGACATTTGGCTACAGATTTACCATAACTAAAGCTGATTTGGAAAATGTTGAAGAAGTAGCGATGTGTCCGAGCTGCTCGCTCGACACAAAATAACAGTGCAAAAGACGGCTATCTGCAAACAAACAGGTGGGAGGTGGAGAGAGCCCAATGGCTGTTTCCGTCGGATTGGTCGATAAGCACAGAGAAGAGAAGATGGTGGTCGTAAAGCGTAAAAGATAAGTTGATGATAGTGAGGGGGAATTAACTGAGGGAGGAAGAGTGCAAGAATAGGGGGGAGGGTTCTTGAAGATGCAGAGTCGCATCCTGATGGTTATGATAAAGATGAGTTTAGCCCAGTGGGAGTGAGATTCCTAGAGAATGTAGATCCAGGCCTTTTGGCTGATCCATATGTGGCATCAAGTTGGGACGAAAAGATGTTGAATACTGTTAATCGGTGAAGGTAACCAGAAGTGGAATTGTGATGTTTGTTTGTGTTTCTTCCACCCAGAGGGAGCGGGCACTCTGTGCCTTGCTTTGCTCTTAGGAACAGGGCACCATTGAAAGGAGTAATTTCTGGGGTAGCGTTAGGTGTGGTGGAGCAATTTAATTTGAGTATTCCTGGGGTTTGTGATGCACGCTCTTTGGTGTGACACACCAGGCTTTTCTAACCATTGCCATGGTTATCAACTGTACCACAGGAATGGAACGTAAATGGCTTGTGAAAGTATTCACCCACCCTTTGCATTTTTCCTATTTCGTTGCCTTACTACCTGGAAGTTAAAAACATTTTTTTTAGGGGTTTGGATCATTTCATTTGATTTACACAACATGCCTACCACTTTGAAGATGCAACATATTTTTTACTGTGAAATTAACAAGAAAAAGGACCAAAAAACAACAACAAATTGAGCATGTATAACTATTCACCCCCCAAAAGTCAATACTTTGTAGAGCCACCTTTTGCAGCAGTTACAGCTGCAACTTGGCACATCTAGCCACTGGGATTTTTGCCCATTATTCAAGGCAAAACTGCTCCAGCTCCTTCAAGTTGGATGGGTTACGCTTTTTTTTGAGATACCAGGCTTTTATTATGGAAACCTATTGCTTCTATGTAAATCCGTCTCCCAGATTGAAATTCCTATGGCTTCCACTTGACATGAACAGTCTTTTTCAAGGTTTCAGGCTTCTTTTTTGAAAAACAAACAAGAATTTTCAGTTTTTGTTAGGAGACAACCTGAAGACTAGTCTTTTGGCATGCAAGGGAGAAGGCGCACACTTACAAATGTTCCTTTCCTATTGAATATACTACTTTCCGTATTAAATATTGTAGTTTATTTACATTTTAGAGTACCTGAGGATTAGATAGAAACGTTGTATGACTTGTTTGGATGAAGTTTACTGGTAGCTTTTTGGACTCCTTTGTCTGCATGTTGAACAAGTGGATTACTGAAATCAATAGCGCCACCTGAACTGACTTTTTGGGATAATAAGGAGTATTTTATTTAACAAAATGACCATTCATGTTGTAGCTGGGACCCTTGGGATTGCAAACAAAAGAAGATCTTCAAAAGTAAGTGATTTATTTAATCGCTATTTGTGATTTTGTGAAGCCTGTGCTGGTTGAAAAATATGTTGATATGGGGCGCTGTCCTCAGACAATCGCATGGTATGCTTTTGCCGTAAAGCCTTTTTTAAATCTGACAACGCAGTTAGATTAACAAGAAGTTAAGCTTTTAAATGGTATAAGACTGTTGTATGTTCATGAATGTGTAAGAGTACGATTATTTATTTGAATTGCGCCCCCTCCAATTTCACCTGATGTTGTCGGCTTGTGTCCCGCTAGCGGGACAACTAGCCGTCATACCACAGATTCTCAATTGGATTGAGGCCTGGGCTTTGACTAGGCCATTCCAAGACATTCAATGTTTCCCCTTTAACCACTCGAGTGTTGCTTTAGCAGTATGCTTATGGTCATTGTCCTGCTGGAAGGTGAACCTCCGTCCCGGTGTCAAATCTCTGGAAGACTGAAACAGGTTTCCCTCAACAATTTCCCTGTATTTAGCACCATCCATCATTTCTTCAATTCTGACCAGTTTCCCAGTCCCTGCCGATGAAAAACATCTCCATGTTATGATGCTGCCACCACCTTGCTTCACTGTGTGGATGGTGTTCTCAGGGTGATGCGAGGTGTTGGGTTTGCGCCAGACATTGCATTTGTCTTGATGGCCAAAAAGCTAAATTTTAGTATCATCTGACCAGAGTACCTTCTTTCATATGTTTGGGGAGTTTCCCACATGCCTTTTGGCAAACACCAAACATGTTTGCTTATTTTTTATTTAAGCAATGGCTTTTTTCTGGCCACTCTTCCGTAAAGCCTAGCTCTTTGGATTGTACGGCTTAAAGTGGTCCAATGGACAGATACTCCAATCTCCACTGTGGAGCTTTGCAGCTCTTTCAGGGTTATCTTTGGTCACTTTGTTGCCTCTCTGATTAATGCCCTCCTTGCCTGTTCCGTGAGTTTTGGTGGGCGTCCCTCTCTTTGCAGGTTTGTTGTGGTGCCATAATCCTTCTATTTAAAAAAATGGATTTAATGGTGCTCCATGGGATGTTAAAAGTTTTGTATATTTTTTTATAACCCAACCCTGATCTGTACTTCTCCACAACTTTGTCCCTGACCTGTTTGGAGATCTCCTTGGTCTTCATGGTGCCGCTTGCTTGGTGGTGCCCCTTACTTCGTGGTGTTGCAGACTCTGGGGGCTTTCAGAACATGTGTATATATACTGAGATCATGTAACAGATCATGTGAGACTTAGATTGCACATAGGTGGACTTTATTTAACTAATTATGTGACTTATGAAGGTAATTGGTTGCACCAGATCTTATTTAGGGTCTTCTTAGAAAAGGGGATGAATTCATATGCACACTGTCAGGACCCGGTTACGAACCTGGGTCTCCGGAGTGAGAAACAGTCACTTAACCAACTGAGCCATGAATAGTCAGCAGAACCCAGAAGATGAGGCAGACACAGCAGTACTTAAGACGGTGTATTTAATAAAGTAAAAAGGAGAAGTCCTTAAATACAAAAATGGCAAATCCAAAAGGTGGTAGGAATAGCACAAAAAAGCCTCAAGAGACACTCAAAAACAAAAACAGAATTCCACAAGAGCATCCACCGGAATCGACAAGAAAACACAGAACACTAGGGCTGGGTGCTAACATACAAACACAGAGCACAGAACTGAGGGAAACTAAGGGTTTAAATACAATCAGGGGAAACGAGGTACAGGTGCAAATAATAATGGGGAACAAGGGAAAAAACATAAGGTCAAAAAGCACAATGGGGGCATCTAGTGACCAAAACCCGGAACAACCCTGGCCAAATCCTGACACACACACCACTTTTCCATATTTGTTTTAATTTTATTTTTTGAAACAAATAATTTTTTCCATTTCACTTCACCAAGTTGGACTATTTTGTGTATGTCCATTACATGAAATCCAAATAAAAATCTATTTAAATTACAGGATGTAATGCAACAAAATAGCAAAAACGCATAGGGGGATGAATTATTTTGCAAGGAACTGTAGGTGTTGTTTGGGCAGCTGCAGAGTGGTATTTGGGATTACTAGATTCAACTGCAGAAGATTTATAGGGGTTGTTGATTGGTAGAGCCCCATCCTCCCAGCCCAGCGGCCTGGTGTAGGATCATCTAAGGTTAAAATTGTGTAACTGGGTGTTTTTTTTATGAGTGTAGGGTTAGTTGGTAGGGCCATTTTTTTCCTTCTTCCTTGTACATTTTTGTATCACAAAGCATAATAGATGTCTACTCCAGTCCAGTTGGTGTCAGTAATGCAATATATTGGATACCAACTGCCATTAAACCTCCCTAAAGAAGTCCTTTTAAAAACTCTGTATCTCAGCATTTCCCAAACTCGGTCCTGGGGACCGTAAGGGGTGCATGTTTCATTTTTTTGCCCTGGCGCTACACAGTTGATTATTTTAAATAACCTGTGTAGTTCTAGGGCAAAAAATGAAATATATGCACCCCTTGGGGTCACCAGGACAGAGTTTGGGAAACGTTAACGTATCTCCATGGCTCCTGAAGTGACGTCTTCACTCCTGAGGATATTTTTTCTCTTGGGTTCTTAGCCAGATGCCATCAGAGGTCATTTGTAATTGAATTACCTGCTATCTTTGTAATATTATATGTTTCTGGAGTAAGATAAGTATTTCTAAGACATAATTTTGCTGTTGAAATTGTGTTTTCATGGTGAGTGTAAAAGAACTAGCTTTTTAGCTACCTAGAAAGTTATCTTTGGCTAACCCAACATTTGACAGACATAGCTCCTCATATTATCTCTGTTTGTTGGCTAACTAGCCACCTTGTCATTGGCATACAATGTGAACAAGTTAATCAGATGTGTTTGACAATATCTAACTATCACATTAGGTTGCCATTAGATACGCTGGCTAAGCTAGCTAGCTGCATTGTCAACCATGTAGCTATTTAATGTTATCTAACCAGGTCAATGGGTCAGTCCACCGCGCAGCATCTTCCCATGCATTGCTCATTCTCATTGTGTGTGTGGGTGTCTAAATAACTTTCTGTTTTTTATGGCCTGTAAGCACATCTGCCAAACATTCTGTGTATCATCTCAGTAAGCTCTTTGTGCCATATACTAGATGTGTTTTTGTATGTGTGTGTGTGTTTCTTTATTTACAGCTTGTAGTGTCACAGCTGAGGGGAAGGAGAATGGGCAGCCAAGAAAACAAAATATCCTTCTAAGTGGAAAGAAGTGGAAGAGGTTCAGAAGAGAAGGAGGTTGGAAGATAAATCCGGTTTTGTCTAGAAGGGATACCTATTGTGTCAAATTGACTTTTTGTAGCAGGTTAGGATAATATACACAGCTGGTTAGTAGAAGACTTAGGGTTACCTAAATTGAAAGAAAAAAAATTGACCCGATGTCAATTTGAAAGGAAATATTGGTAGATTTGACTATGGCAATCGATATCTACAGTGTTTGATAATTTATTGCTTACATGATTCTAACCGGGATACCTACCTTCCAATGATGAAATGTGTCTGATTTGCACAGTAGTAACATGATTGACAGTGAAATGACGATGTTGATTGTCATTTCAAGTTCTTAACACTTACCTGATCCTTACCTTACCTGATCTGATTTTGAGATTTGTTGGTATTTTGGTCCGTTAATATTAGTCTTGTCAGAAAGTAACATAAGAAAAAAGAAGAAACCCACACACTGCTCTTGCTAGTATCACTGCTCTTTAAAAAGCTTTACCTATCGGCCTCAATAAACATACAAATGTCAAAATCTTGCTAAAAATGTATATTTTCATTAGTTTATCATACCAGCGTCGTAAGAATTTCATGAATATGAACCACATTAAAATGGACATACACCCATAATTTCAAAGCTTGCTACATCGAATTACACAATTTAATTGCCCATTTCATAAAGATTGTAACAAACTGGACTATACTATATGTAGTAACTTAGTTTGAAGAGATGGTGATTGGGTGTAAAAATGTGTTTAGCATGTCGTAGTCTAGATTCAGTCTACATGTTTTTAACTGCCATTTCCCGAAAGTCAAAAACTTCCCACACGCCAAGTCACTTTTCTCAGTTTCAGAAGTATCTACATAAAACACATTGTGTGTGGCTATTCTTCAATATATTCCAGAGACTTGTCCATAGGGATCTATTGATATGTTGTAAAAAAAATATATTCTGTATAAACCTTTCTTAGAAAAATGTGTCAAAATGGCATTCTTTAGCATTTTACAGATAGAAAGAAGAAAAAAGTATTTATCCACAAACTGCCCTGAGTAATTCCTGTCCTGGAGTATCAAAATGACACAAAAATATTAAGTCTGACAATCTAGTGTCCAGAAAAGTATTATATTGAACTGGTAAAAGTTGCTTGTGATGTGATTAATTAAGGGGAGATAAAATCCTGAACAATATATTTTCCTATATTTTATGTTTTTATATGGTATGTTTACCATGTTTGTATGGTATGTTTATATGTTTGATATGGTATAGGGTGCCATTTTGGACAGACCAGAGCACCAACAAGAGGGGTGTCTGACCCCCTGCCTGCTGTCGTGTATCATATTTCCCTTGACCTGACATGCAAATAGCTTGTTAATTCTGACTGGAGTCAAACCCAAATGTACATGCAAAGACCTCTAATAGTTGAATTTTTTTTATTATGCCCTACAAAACGCAAAAGACATAAGTAGTTCAACACAATTTATTGAATATGAAGGATTAAAACAATAAATCTGGGTCTTATTGTCGCATCTCACTATAAAACCAAGGGATGTAAAATTCTGGATTTCCTTGTATTTCCCTCCTGATTAAGGGAATATTCTGACAAGGATTTCTGGAGAACCTTTTTGGTAACGTTACCAGAATATTGCAACCCTAATCAAAACACATCCATATTTTTGCCAGCGCATCTACAACTACCAACCTCTTCACAAGATAT
Organism: Oncorhynchus masou masou; assembly: GCF_036934945.1. Lineage (NCBI taxonomy): Eukaryota > Metazoa > Chordata > Actinopteri > Salmoniformes > Salmonidae > Oncorhynchus > Oncorhynchus masou. The sequence goes on along the minus strand of NC_088231.1, from coordinate 8,176,575 downwards.
CACGTAACAGTTGTAAACAGGTTAAAATTGGCCCTCTGTATCAGATGAAACTGGAAATATAAACTCTCCCTCAGAGACCTTTGATGAAGGGCAGTTTCCCAGCCCTGTGGAGGTAGAGAAGGGGCTGCACAAACCCACTGACCACACTGATGTAGAGAGACACATATTTGGCATTAGAAAACTGCCCCATATCTAAGATTCCATTTAAAGGTAAAACCACTACCCATGGAAGGTAGTTTGCCATCATAGACACCATGATAATCAAAATGATCTTAAACGCCCTCATCTTCATGTTATTTGTCCCCTCCCTCTCTCTCTCCCCTTCCCCCGGCCTGGGATGTTTCAGAGCCCTGAGAACTGAGAGGCAGCAGAATAACATAAATAAAAGTAAGACAAGATCTTCACCGAAAGACACATAATACAAGACAATTTGGTGTTCTTTTAAAAGAATAGAATTCAAACAGAACCCAATTACAACAAACCAAACCAGTCCAGAACACCCCACCTTGTATCTCAGGAGTCTGTACTTCAGGAAGACCACAGGGTGGACAACTGCCAGGTAGCGCTCAAAACATATACAGCACTGGAACAGGGGGCGGCCGAGGAACATAAAACCACTGAAGAATGATGCTATAGATAGGATAGGGGGAATAGGGAGGTGCATGTAGACAAAGACAAAGACAGCACACAGGCAGTAGATGATTTCAGATACAGCCAAGTTGAGAGCGAAGAACTCTGAGGCCACCGTCCCTCCGGCTCCGGTCAGTATCAGCCACAGGACGTAGACATTGGTGGGTAGACTCAGGATGAGGTTGATTGCATAACAGGCCATTTTTAAAGTATAAACTGGCTCCAGATAGGCAGAGAGGACAGAGGAATGGTTGGAAGAGTTCATTTTTGTGCAAGCTCAGTTACGAAATGCGGGCTTTAACATTCCAATGACCACACAGAAATAGAGAGAGAGAGAGAGAGAGAGGGAGAGAGAGTGTGACAACAACACCACAATGTTAACTCTCCATATCAAAGGCACATCAGAAAAACATCATTCAGAATATTAGTCAGTGTCTGCACTTTCCAATGAAAATAACCTACATTTAATTGTAAGGAATTTACATATAAGCATTTCACTCATTTCCATTGCTAATATCAGAGACAAAAAATGGTAATCCAACCTGAACACTGTGATTGATGTCTCTTCTTGTTGCTGTCTCATTGTGATTGTTTCTCTCCTTAGAACTGAGCTAGGTACATCTATAGGCTACATCAAATACCTGCCAACACAACTGTGTGGAATATCACATTGACAACCTCTGTAGCTACTCCCAAGGACCACATGCCATGCAGATATCCTACTCAGTGTGACAGGAACCACACCTACCGATGTGATTGATGAGGATTTATAGGAATTGAAACTGTAGGCCTACTTGTTAAACACAGAGCTGGTTTGTGGCACTACATGCTTGCCAACAATAATATATGTTATTGAAATGCTCAAAGAAATATAAGTTATTCATCAAATAGTACACAAGGCTTACTAAAGAGAACAAAATGTGTATGCAAAGGTTAATGTAGTGTCCTCTGACATTTTCTCAGTCTTTGTCATCTGTATCCTCCTCACATCAATTATATAGTAGTACTGGTGGCACTCATTGGATCTGATTAAATTGATGAAATACAAGTTAATCTGTGAGGAATACAACACAGAACCACTCATCCTCAACCACACACCTCAGTGCTCCTGTCTGTAAACTGACGCTGCCCATCCCCTCACTTGATGGAAAACACCTGACATGCAAATGTAATCCAATGGTTATGAAAACACTTTAATATGATTGAAGAGAACATTACGTGTTGTGTGGAATGTGTTAGGGATGGATAGGGCCCTGAGTTATTCCTGATCAGGTCACTTATTTAAATTATTTTTTAAATGTAAAATGCAATTTGTCAATGATTTACAACAACTACATTCAAACAAACAGATACATTTTCGTTCATAGATGATTCAATTCTATGAAAAAATTGACATGTATCTTTCTGGTCATTTCCTCTGTTGGATAAACCTTGTTTGGTCAGCATTTACATGCAGTTAAGCATCGAGCTGCAGTTTAAAGGATTTTGAGATCTACATTTAACAGTGATAGTGGTCTAGAAGATCCAGAAGCTTTCTCAGTCTCCTCCTGCTTACAGAAATACAATTTGTAGCCAATTGTAAAGTCTGTGGTTGTTAGTCATTCCTAAGATACTCATATAACAATACAATAAAATGTGTTAGTCATTTTAAAATAATTGAATGGTCAACAGGACTAACTTATTGATTATAAACTGAAGTTTATAACATGATATTTTCATTATATCCAATAAATATAAACTTTTTATAACATTAACGGTACATTATCTATCACATAAGTATAGTTTAATATTGAAAAGGATGTATGACAGAAATCAAATTAAGTCAAACTAAACATCTTGTCGATGCCATACCTCAGAGCAGTGACATACCAGGATACTCACACTACTCACTACCTTCAGCCACCTTGTTGCCAAACCTCCCCTCTGCGGTTTATCTTCTGAACAGCATGTAAAACATGTTGGTTGTTAGCCTGTCCAGCACGATGTCAAAGCTAACTAGCGAGACCCTCCATTCGGCTATAGAGCGGTCGCATCACTGATAATTTGCATAAAGTTGTAAACTTCTTGAACTTTAAGATCTCTCTGGTTGCCAAATGTTAAATGACTGAATGTGTCCTCCCAATTCGATATTACGGATTTCTAGTAGCTTAGTAACTGAAAGTAGTGAGCATTATGAGCACCCTGTAAAAAGAAGTATTCTCTTCCTGAGAGACCTCTGATACAGGGCAGTTTCTCAGCCCTTTGGAGGTAGTGGATTAGCTGCACAAACCCAGTCACCACAGCAATGATGAGAGACGCAATCAAAGCCTGATGTAATCTAGATCCCAACTTCCTGCTGCTACCATTAGCATTGGGAGGTAGTTCACCACCATAGCTATAAGGATGATCAAAATGACATTATCTTCATTTTGTTTGATCCCTCCCTGCTCGGGGCATTTCAGAGAACTGAGAGGCAGCAGAATGACATCACAAATAAAATCACGATGGCAGCGCTCAAGGTCAGTCTAAAGTAGGAGGCAAACAAACCCATGAAAAATATGTCCTAACAGAACCGGATCACAACCATTGATTCCGACCCTTTATCTGAAGGGTCTTTACTTTAGGTAGACCACAGGGTGGACAACTGCCAAGTAGCGCTCCACACAGACACTGTACTGGAACAGGGGCTGAGCAGCAATCAAGAAACCAGAAAAAAAATTGCACAGCAGACCAAATATAAACACATAGTAAATTATAACTCATCGAAAATATGTCAAACAGGCAGACAATCATTTCAGACAATGTCAGGTTGAGAGTGAAAAACTCTGAAGCCATCATTCCTCCGGTTCCGGTCACTGTCAGCCACAGGACATAGACATAGGTTGGAAAACTCAGGATGAGGTTGATTGCATGGAACACAACCAATAAGGTCTCTGGTTGAGATGTCAGGCCGGTGATGTTGACCACAGCGGGGAAATAAGAATCCCTCTTCAGAAGTGTTCATCACCTCTCTGGAAGCTGCTTCTGTGGGTACAGATGGAGGGTTGAACGGTTGAGTCCTGAAAATCATCTCAAATGTCACCCTTTTCCCTATGTAGTCCATTACTTTTGACCTTTTGTCCTGTGTACTATGTACTGTGGGGCAGTGGTTCCCAAACGTGTTATAGTCCCAAACCCCTTCAAACATTCAACCTCCAACTGCGTACCCCCTCTAGCACCAGGGTTAGCTCTCTCTCAAGTGTTGTTTTTTTGCAATCACTGTAAGCCTGTCACACACACACTATACAATACATTTCTTAAACATAAGAATGAGTGAGTTTGTCATAACACGGCCTGTGGGAAGTGACAAAGAGCTCTTATCGGACCATTGAACAAATAATAATATAATAATCAATAATTTTGCTCTTTATTTAACCATGGTACGTGGTTGCACGGCCATCAGTGTCTTACCTGTGTGATTTTCCAAGGCAGGATACTATGCGCACAGCCCAATCCAGAAATCTGGCAGTTGCTTCTGATTAATTTTATTTCTCACAGAACCGCTTGTTGCAATTTCAATGAGGCTCTCTTGTTCAGATATCGGTAAGTGAACTGAAGGCAGGGCATGAAAGGGATAACGAATCCAGTTGTTTGTGTCATCCGTTTCGGGAAAGTACCTGCGTAATTGCGCACCCAACTCACTCAGGTGCTTTGATATATCACTGTTATGAATCCCTTTGGCCCGGCAATCTAAGGGGGGGAATGGTAACGAGACCCGTAACATAACTCATGCAAAGTATCATAGTGATAAAGTAGCAGTGAGAATGAAAAAAAAACAGACAAACACAGGGTTTATTTTTAAACACATGGTAAAAGGGGGGAGGACAGGAAGAGGGGCTGAGCTGGACCCAAGGAAAGAAACAAATATCCCAAAAACCCTAAGCTAGACTAGCCTACTTCAATACAGCTAACTAACCAAAAATACTGCGGGTGGTCCGCCCAGTTGTAACTAGTGTTCTTAGACAAAGTAGTCCTACGGGTAGTGTATGTCCATGGGCAACTTGTCTTGGTTCCCCCTTCTCCCACCATAACAAAAACAATACTCACAGGGTAATGGACAAAGTGACATGTAGTTGATAAACCAAACAAGAGATCTACAGAGAGATTGCATGACAGAGAGATTGAGCTCAAGAAGAAACAACTGAATGGGCTTTTAAACCAAGGGAATAGGCTAATGGAAACAGGTGTCTTCTGATTGATGATTGCATGGTGAATGATTGGGGAATGATGATTGTCACCTGTGAGGGGAGAAGGAGAGTAAAGAAACACAGGATACACACACACAGGATACTTGTATTTGTAACAATCAGATTTGAAATGTTCCATAAGCTTGAGTTAATTTGCACACAAGCAATCATACAATGAGAAGAGCTCCAACTCCTTAATCATAGCCTCAATTGTGTCCCACACATTTAATATAGTTGTGGAGAGACCCTGTAATTCTAGATTCAGATCTTTCAGGTGAGAAAAAACATCACCCAGATAGGCCAGTCGTGTGAGCATCTCGTCATCAAGCAAGCAGTAAAACAAGTGAAAATGATGGTCAGTAAAGAAACCGTTAAGCTCGTCTAATACGTTTAATACAAAACAACGTGTAAATACTTTACCCCTTGATAACCAGTGCACTTCTGTATGTTGTAAAAGTGTTACATGGTCGCTGCCCATATCATTGCATAATGCAGAAAGTACACGAGAGTTCAGGGGCTTTGATTTAACAAAGTGAATAATTTTCACTGTAGTGTCCAAAGCGTCATTCAAGCTGTCAGGCATTCCCTTGGCAGCAAGAGCCTCTCAGTGGATGCTGCAGGGGAATTCCCGCGAGAGAGTAACGGTTAATGTGATTGGATGTTAAATATTTGACTAGGCTACCTGTATTTAACATTGTGTTGTTATTTCGCTGAACACTAGATGGTTTAATTTTATTATTGGCAGAGAAACGAGGCTACTCAGGCAAGAAAAAAAACTCACCAAATGTATAGCCCCTTTGGAAAATATAAATGCCCTGTTTGAAAATGTGAAAAAATGGGAATCACATTTTTGTTTGGCATACCCCCGACAGTTTGGGAATACCTGCTGTAGTGAATAGGGTGCCATTTGGGTTACGTCCTGGTTTAGGGAGAAGAGAGACACGATCAGATCAGAAACACACAAATGCATCAGGAGAAGACAATCATCAAGTTGTCACTTTAAACACCTCCTTTATTCCAACTATATTATCAAATACACAACAAATAAAATACTGTAGTCAACATCTGAATATTCCAATATTAAGATTTAAGGCTGAAATTACATTTTTGCATCTACCTATGAATTTTGAGGTTTGTTGGTATTTTGGTCCGTTAATATTAGTATTTTCAAAAAGTAACATAAGAAAAAAGAAGAAACCCGCACACTGCTCTTGTTACTATCATTGCTCTTTAATAATATTTACGCATCGGCCTCAATAAACATAAAAATGTCAAAATCTTTATAAAAAGGTATATTCTTATTAGTTTATCATATCAGCGTAGTAATAATTTCATGAATATGAACCAAATTAAAATGGACATACACCCATAATTCCAAAGCTTGCTACATTGAATTACACCTAATTTAAATGCCCATTTCACAAAGAATGTTATGAGCTTGAGTGAAGACCCAAAAGCGGTTTTAACAGAAAACAGAGTTCTTTAATGAAAATACAGGAATGGCATAAATCCTCTTCCAACGTTGTCAGCGGAACAAAAAGAACGTTAGTATAGTGCAGGATGCTCCTGCCAGGCAGACTCCGACAGGACAAGACAAGGTGGAAGCAAACGAGACGACAGCTTGCTTCTGGCATCAAAAAACACAAACAAGAATCAGACACTGAAAGTAGCAGGAACAGAGAGAGAAATAGAGACCTAATCAGAGGGGGAAGAGAGAACAGGTGGGGAAGAGTGAAAGAGCTAGTTAGGGCAGATGTAGAACAGCTGAGGAATGAGAGACAGAGAAGGTAACCTAAAAAGACCAGCAGAGAGAGAGAATGAAGAGAAAGGACAGGAACAGACATAACAAGACATGACAGTACCCCCCCCCCCACTCACCGAGCGCCTCCTGGCGCACTCGAGGAGGAAACCTGGCGGCAACGGAGGAAATCATCGATCAGCGAACGGTCCAGCACGTCCCGAGAGGGAACCCAACTCCTCTCCTCAGGACCGTACCCCTCCCAATCCACTAGGTACTGATGACCACGGCCCCGAGGGCGCATGTCCAAAATCTTACGAACCCTGTAGATGGGTGCGCCCTCGACAAGGATGGGGGGGAGGGACGAGCGGGGCGCGAAGAACGGGCTTAACACAGGAGACATGGAAGACCGGGTGAACGCGACGAAGATAGCGGGAGAAGAAGTCGCACTGCGACAGGATTAATGACCTGGGAAATACGGAACGGACCAATGAACCGCGGGGCCAACTTGCGAGAAGCTGTCTTAAGGGGAAGGTTCTGAGTGGAGAGCCATACTCTCTGACCGCAACAATATCTAGGACTCTTGGTCCTACGCTTATTAGCGGCCCTCACAGTCTGCGCCCTATTACGGCAAAGTGCCGACCTGACCCCCTTCCAGGTGCGCTCGCAACGCTGGACAAAAGCCTGAGCGGAGGGACGCAGGACTCGGCGAGCTGAGATGAGAACAGCGGAGGCTGGTACCCGAGGCTACACTGAAAAGGGGATAGACCGGTAGCAGACGAGGGAAGCGAGTTGTGGGCGTACTCTGCCCAGGGGAGCTATTCTGACCAAGACGCAGGGTTACGAAAAGAAAGACTGCGTAAATGCGACCAACAGTCTGATTGGCCCGTTCGGAACCGGACCGTTAGACTGGGGATGAAAGCCGGACGAGAGACTGACGGAAGCCCCAATCAAACGGCAAAACTCCCTCCAAAATTGAGACGTGAACTGCGGACCTCTGTCGGAAACGACGTCAGACGGAAGGCCATGAATTCGGAAAACATTCTCGATAATGATCTGAGCCGTCTCCTTAGCAGAAGGGAGCTTATCGAGAGGAATGAAATGAGCCGCCTTAGAGAATCTATCGACAACCGTAAGAATAACTGTCCTCCCCGCTGATGAAGGCAGTCCGGTGATAAAATCTAAAGCGATGTGAGACCGCGGTCGAGAGGGAATGGGAAGCGGTCTGAGACGGCCGGCAGGAGGAGAGTTCCCAGATTTAGTCTGCGCGGCCCGAACAAGCGGCGACAAATCGACGCGCGTCACGTTCCCGAGTGGGCCACCAGAAACGCTGGCGAATGGAAGCGAGCGTACCCCGAACGCCGGGGTGGCCGGCTAACTTGGCAGAGTGGGCCCACTGAAGAACGGCCGGACGAGTAGGAACGGGAACGAACAGAAGGTTCCTAGGACAAGCTCGCGGCGACGGAGTGTGAGCGAGTGCTTGCTTTACCTGCCTCTCAATTCCCCAGACAGTCAACCCGACGACACGCCCCTCAGGGAGAATCCCATCGGGGTCGGTGGAGACCTCAGAAGAACTGAAGAGACGAGATAAAGCATCAGGTTTGGTGTTTTTTGAGCCCGGACGATAAGAAATAACAAACTCGAAACGAGCGAAAAACAGAGCCCAACGAGCCTGACGCGCATTAAGTCGTTTGGCTGAACGGATGTACTCAAGGTTCCTATGGTCAGTCCAAACGACAAAAGGAACGGTCGCCCCCTCCAACCACTGTCGCCATTCGCCTAGGGCTAAGCGGATGGCGAGCAGTTCGCGATTACCAACATCATAGTTACGTTCTGACGGCGATAAGCGATGAGAGAAAAACGCGCAAGGATGGACCTTGCCGTCAGAGAGAGCGCTGAGAAAGAATGGCTCCCACGCCCACCTCTGACGCGTCAACCTCAACAACAAACTGTCTAGAGATGTCAGGTGTAACAAGAATAGGTGCGGATGTAAAACGATTCTTAAGAAGATCAAAAGCTCCCTGGGCGGAAACGGACCACTTAAAGCACGTCTTAACAGAAGTAAGGGCTGTGAGAGGAGCTGCCACCTGACCGAAATTACGGATGAAACGACGGTAGAAATTAGCGAAGCCCAGAAAGCGCTGCAGCTCGACGCGTGACTTAGGAACGGGCCAATCAATGACAGCCTGGACCTTAGCGGGATCCATCTTAATGCCCTCAGCGGAAATAACGGAACCGAGAAACGGGACAGAGGCGGCATGAAAAGTGCACTTCTCAGCCTTCACATAAAGACAGTTCTCCAAAAGGCGCTGAGGACGCGTCGCACGTGCTGAACATGAATCGAGAGAGACGGTGAAAAAATCAGGATATCGTCCATGTAAACGAAAACAAAAATGTTCAGCATGTCTCTCAGGACGTCGTTAACTAGTGCCTGAAAGACAGCTGGAGCGTTAACGAGGCCGAAAGGAAGAACCCGGTATTCAAAGTGCCCTAACGGAGTGTTAACGCCGTCTTCCACTCGTCCCCCTCCCTGATGCGCACGAGATGGTAGGCGTTACGAAGGTCCAATTTGGTGAAAAACCTGGCTCCCTGCAGGATCTCGAAGGCTGAAGACATAAGAGGAAGCGGATAACGATTCTTAACTGTTATGTCATTCAGCCTCGATAATCCACGCATGGGCGCAGGGACCCGTCCTTCTTCTGAACAAAAAAAAACCCCGCTCCGGCGGGGGAGGAGGAGGAGACTATGGTACCGGCGTCGAGCGAAACCGACAAATAATCCTCGAGAGCCTTACGTTCGGGAGCCGACAGAGAGTATAATCTACCCCGGGGGAGTAGTTCCCGGAAGGAGATCAATACTACAGTCATACGACCGGTGTGGAGGAGAGAAGTGGCCTTGGAACGACTGAACACCGTGCGCAGATCGTGATACTCCTCCGGCACCCCTGTCAAATCGCCAGGCTCCTCCTGTGAAGAAGAGACAGAGGAAACAGGAGGGATAGCAGACATTAAACAGGTTACATGACAAGAAACATTCCAGGATAGGATAGTGTTACTAGACCAATTAATAGAAGGGTTATGGCGCACTAGCCAGGGATGACCCAAAACAACAGGTGTAAAAGGTGAACAAAAATTAAAAAAGAAATGGTTTCGCTATGATTACCAGAGACAGTGAGGGTTAAAGGCAGCGTCTCACGCTGAATCTTGGGGAGAGAACTACCATCTAAAGCGAACAAGGCCCTGGGCTCCCCTAACTGTCTGAGAGGAATGTCATGTTCCCGAGCCCAGGTCTCGTCCATAAAACAGCCCTCCGCCCCAGAGTCTATCAAGGCACTGCAGGAAGCAGATGAACCGGGCCAGCGGAGATGGACCGGAAAGGTAGTGCGTGATCCAGAAGGAGAGGCCTGAGTAGTTGCGCTCACCAGTAGCCCTCCTCTTACTGATGAGCTCTGGCTTTACTGGACATGAGGTGACAAAATGACCAGCGGAGCCGCAGTAGAGACAGAGGCGATTGGTGATTCTCCGTTCCCTCTCCTTGGCCGAGATGCGAATACCCCCAGCTGCATAGGCTCAGCATCCGAGCCGGCGGAGGAGGGTGGCAGTGATGCGGCAGGTGGCAGTGATGTGGAGAGGGGAGCAACGGAGAACGTGAGCTCCTTTCCACGAGCTCGGCGACGAAGATCAAACCGTCGCTCTATGCGAATAGCGAGAGCTATTAAGGAGTCCAGACTGGAAGGAACCTCCCGGGAGAGGATCTCATCCTTAACCTCGACGTGGAGACCCTCCAGAAAACGAGCGAGCAAAGCCGGCTCGTTCCAGTCACTAGAGGCAGCGAGAGTGCGAAACTCAATAGAATAATCCGTTATGGATCTATTCCCCTGACATAGGGAAGACAGGGCCCTGGAAGCCTCCTCGCCAAAAACAGAACGGTCAAAAACCCGTATCATCTCCTCCTTAAAGTCCTGATACTGGTTAATACACTCAGCCCTCGCCTCCCAGACTGCCGTGCCCCACTCACGCGCCCGTCCGGTAAGGAGAGAAATGACGTAGGCGATGCGGGCTGCGCTCCTGGAGTAAGTGTTGGGCTGGAGAGAGAACACCACATCACACTGAGTGAGGAATGAGCGGCACTCAGTGGGCTCCCCAGAGTAACACGGCGGGTTGTTGATCCTGGGCTCCGGAGACTCGGAAACCCTGGAAGTGGGCGGTGGATCGAGGTGGAGTTGGTGAACCCGTCTTGTGAGGTCGGAGACTTGGACGGCCAGGGTCTCAACGGCATGTTGAGCAGCAGACAATTCCTCCTCGTGTCTGCCTAGCATCGCTCCCTGGATCTCGACGGCGGAGTGAAAAGGGTCCGGAGCCGCTGGGTCCATTCTTGGTCTGATTCTTCTGTTAAAAGCTTGAGTGAAGACCCAAAAGCGGTTTTAACAGAAAACAGAGTTCTTTAATGAAAATACAGGAATGGCATAAATCCTCTTCCAACGTTGTCAGCGGAACAAAAAGAACGTTAGTATAGTGCAGGATGCTCCTGCCAGGCAGACTCCGACAGGACAAGACAAGGTGGAAGCAAACGAGACGACAGCTTGCTTCTGGCATCAAAAAACACAAACAAGAATCAGACACTGAAAGTAGCAGGAACAGAGAGAGAAATAGAGACCTAATCAGAGGGGGAAGTGAGAACAGGTGGGGAAGAGTGAAAGAGCTAGTTAGGGCAGATGTAGAACAGCTGAGGAATGAGAGACAGAGAAGGTAACCTAAAAAGACCAGCAGAGAGAGAGAATGAAGAGAAAGGACAGGAACAGACATAACAAGACATGACAAAGAATGTAACAAACTGGACTATACTGTATGTATTAACTTAGTTTGAAGAGATGGCGATTGGGTGTAAAAATGTGTTTAGCGTGTCGTAGTCTAGATTCAGTCTACATGTTTTTAACTTCAATTTCCCGAAAGTCAAACTCTTCCCACACGCCAAGTCACTTTTCTCAGTTTCAGAAGTATCTACATACACATTGTGTGTGGCTATTCTTCAATATATTCCAGAGACTTGTCCATAGGGATTTATTATTTTTATTCTATATAAACTATTATTTAGAAAATGTGTCAAAACGGCATTCTTTAGCATTTTACAGATAGAAAGAAGAAAAAAGTATCTATCCAAAATCTGCTGAGTAGTTCCTGTCCTGGAGTATCAAAATGACACAAAAGTATTAAGTCTGACAATCTTGTGTCAAGAAAAGTATTATATTTTTGTCTACATTCAACTGGTAAAAGTTTCTTGTGATGTTATTAAGGGGATATAAAATCCATAAAAAAATATATTTTCCTACATTTGATGTTTTATTCAATTGGGGTTCAAATTGTAACGTAAAAAATAAACAAAAAGTGAGTAACCTGCACTGATGCAGCGTCCCTGTCACGTGGGATGTGTTGTGGTTGTGCCTGTCACAGATGCTGGACCTGATCCAGATCTCTGCTCTACCCGACACTTCCCTGCCCCACCTGTGTGTTACGACACACTGACAATTTAATCAAAGTGTGTCCAAAATTGCACCCGATTCCCTATATAGTGCACTTCTTTTCACTGGTGTCCATTATTATATCACAACTTGCAGACTTGTTTTCGAGTTGCTGTGCTGTGCGTTTTGTTGCCAACCTATTTTGCTACCTGACAACTTTACGGTTTTTACTTTTTAATTAGTTTTTATATATATATATATATTTCCCCCCCCAGCTTTTTCACTCCGGACGCTTTATCTGGACACGATTCGTCAGGACCTCCAACAGCCGAAGCTAAGTAGTAACATTAACATGATGCCTTCTAATTGCGGTCGCTGTACTCGCCTTACGGCGAGGATAGCTGTGCTACAAGCCCAGCTTCAGACGCAATCGTTAGGCAAGGGTAATTTCAGTGTAGGAAAGGATGAAACAGCATCGGTGCCACCACTAAGTACAGATAGTAGTATAAATCCCCTGGCACAGTCCCCGCAGCCGGACAACTTTCTCACGGTTTCTGGAAGGAAATGCTGTAGGAACGCTCAACCGGTGTCGCTCATTCAGCCGACAGAAACTTTCAACCTGTTTTCCCCATTAAGCAGCGAGTCGGAGTCAGAGGCCGAGCCTTCTCTGGTCTCTACTCCTCCCGTTACGGGGTCTGAGACGCCGAAGCTTCCCACCATTAGCTCTGACAAATTGAAAACTCTAGTCATTGGCGACTCCATTACCCGCAGTATTAGACTTAAAACGAATCATCCAGCGATCATACACTGTTTACCGGGGGGCAGGGCTACCGACGTTAAGGCTAATCTGAAGATGGTGCTGGCTAAAGCTAAAACTGGCGAGTGTAGAGAGTATAGAGATATTGTTATCCACGTCGGCACCGACGATGTTAGGATGAAACAGTCAGAGATCACCAAGCGCAACATAGCTTCTGCGTGTAAATCAGCTAGAAAGATGTGTCGGCATCGAGTAATTGTCTCTGGCCCCCTCCCAGTTAGGGGGAGTGATGAGCTCTACAGCAGAGTCTCACAACTCAATCGCTGGTTGAAAACTGTTTTCTGCCCCTCCCAAAAGTTAGAATTTGTAGATAATTGGCCCTCTTTTTGGGACTCACGCACAAACAGGACCAAGCCTGACCTGCTGAGGAGTGACGGACTCCATCCAAGCTGGAGGGGTGCTCTCATCTTATCTACCAACATAGACAGGGCTCTAACTCCTCTAGCTCCACAATGAAATAGGGTGCAGGCCAGGCAGCAGGCTGTTAGCCAGCCTGCCAGCATAGTGGAGTCTGCCACTAGCACAGTCAGTGTAGTCAGCTCAGCTATCACCATTGAGACCGTGTCTGTGCCTCGACCTAGGTTGGGCAAAACTAAACATGGCGGTGTTCGCCTTAGCAATCTCACTAGGATAAAGACCACCTCCATTCCTGTCATTATTGAAAGAGATCATGATACCTCACATCTCAAAATAGGGCTACTTAATGTTAGATCCCTTACTTCAAAGGCAATTATAGTCAATGAACTAATCACTGATCATAATCTTGATGTGATTGGCCTGACTGAAACATGGCTTAAGCCTGATGAATTTACTGTGTTAAATGAGGCCTCACCTCCTGGCTACAATAGTGACCATATCCCCCGTGCATCCCGCAAAGGTGGAGGTGTTGCTAACATTTACGATAGCAAATTTCAATTTACAAAAAAAATGACGTTTTCGTCTTTTGAGCTTCTAGTCATGTAAGGGAATACCCCCCCCTGAAATGGACAAAAATGAATGGGAAAACATTGGCATAGGACAAACCATATACATGGTGTCCAATACCACCCAATTTGGCGTTGATTCATGCAAAATGTATTGCAAATGCCATATGGCAATTGCCAGTTGTAACACTTCAAAAATCCAACAGGTGGCGTGTGCACTCCACCGTGGTTTTTCATATTGGAAATGTACTCCAAGTCAACATCCAAAAGCAAAATTTTGAAAAAATGAACTTTTTGTCAAAAACTTATCACCCCTTAAAAAAGTGCTTTCTGGACCGTTTTTTTAAAATTCTTTTGCTTTTTTTGTCAATTACACATGTGTAAGAACTGTATGAATATACTTTTGTCCAATTTTATTATCATAATTATCATAATTTTAAATTACTTGCGCATAAGGCATATGTTTTGTCCATTTGCAATATGATTTCATAGGAAGTCAAAAGTCAAAAGTCAAAAATAGTAAAATTTTATAAAAATCTTAACACACCCTTAAAAACGTGCTTTCTGGACCGTTTTTTTTAAATTCTCTCGAATTTTGTGTCAATTACACACGTATAAGAACTGTATCAACATACTTTAGTCGTATTTTATTATCATAATTTTTTTTTTTTAACTTGTGCATTAGGCACATGTTTTCTCCATTTGGAATATGATTTCATAGGAAGTCAAAAGTCAAAAGTCAAAAATTGCAAAATTTTATAAAAAACCTCACACACCCTTAAAAAGTGCTTTCTGGACCATTTTTCGAAATTCTTTTGAATTTTGTGTCAATTACACACGTATAAGAACTGTATCAACATACTTTAGTCATATTTTATTATCATAATTATTATGATTTTTTTTTACTTGTGTTTTGTGGGGGCCAAATGTCATAAGAAATTTGACATGCTCAAAAATCCTGCAGAAATGCAAAATTGACCGTCCTGATGAACTCGGGATGGCCGGGCAGTGATTGTTGTTCCTTTCCATCATTCGTTGTGTTGATTTCATCATGTCCATTTGGTGATGTTTTTTTCACTATAGAATCATATTGCAAATGTACGTGTATTTGCAATATGTTTCAATGGGCATTTACCATCACGAATTTGTCGTGCTCAAAAATCCTGCAGAAATGCTAAATTGACTGGCCTGATGAACACAGGATGAACTGGCAGAGATAGTTGCTCCTTTCCATCACTCGTGGTGTTGATTTCATCATGTCCATTTGGTGATGTTTTCTCACTTTTGCAAAGTCACTGTGCATTTGCAATATGGTTCAATGGGCATTCACCATCACAAATTTGTCATGCTATAAAAATCGTGCAGGAATGCGAAATTGACTGGCCTGATGAACACAGGATGGCCTGGCAGTGATAGTTGTGTTGATTTCATTATGTCCATTTGTTTATGTTTTCTCACTTTTGCAAAGTCACTGTGCATTTGCAATATGGTTCAATGGGCATTCACCATCACGAATTTGTCATGCTATAAAAATCATGCAGGAATGCAAAATTGACTGGCCCGATGAACTCGGGATGGCTGGGCAGTGATTCTGGTACCTCTCCATCGCTCGTTAGGGTTGATTTCAGAATGTCACTTTTGGTGATGGTACCTCACTGTTTAAACATATTGCAAATGGACAAGAGTCACCAGCAAGTCACCGTCCATCAGTAAATTAGATATTATTCTGACACCAAACTGATACAAACTGACACCAAACCCACTTCTCCCAACTCGTTTAGTAGCCAACTATCACATACTTCAGAGCTGGCCCAAAATTCACAACGCCTTCGGTTCAAACCATAAAAAAAAACATAAAACACGTAGTCATGTTCTAGCTGTGGGTCCATTTCTTATGTTATGTGTAGGCCTAGCTGAGGCGACCCCGAATCCCAAGTTTCGGCTCGATAGGTCATTTGGTGTCCGAGCAAAACCCTAATTGGTGCTGAAAATCCACTTTTTTTTCCATGACTTGCTACGGGATCCTTGAATGAGCTATCGGACAGAAATGTTGGGTTCTGTCTCTATGGGCCGAGACGGTCACAATGCACCTAGTCTTGTGACTCTGGGACATTTCTAAATGTCGACATTTTCGTGATGCAAAAATGAATTGAAGTCATTGCAAATGTACGAGGCTGTTTCTCGGCCCGAGAACCTTCTATAGCGACGTAACTCACCACGCACTATCGACCTGAGGTCTAGAACAGGATTCTAAAGTTTCCGAACTCTAGGTCTGACGGTTCTTTAAAAGTTCCAACAAGGTTAACTAATGCAGGGAGTGTATGTCTCTACGCACCCCAATGGGTCCCTCCTTCCAAGCTGTGTGTGTGTGTGATTTAGTTTTCCTTTGAAATTTTATGGGAAAAATGACTGATTTACAGTTCATGGGGATTGCCTAATCACATATATGAAGTTTTGGAAAGATCAGATTTTTTTAACCCCTTGAAACAGCCCCTGAGACACCAATTATGGCACTTCCGGTTGACACAGGAAGCTATAACTCAACACACATCCTCATTGGGGTATTCTATTACAGAATCCTGAGTTTTTACCATAAAAACTGACTGATTTACACAGGGTTGAATGCACTATGTCTATCAAACTGCAGGCAGGGTATGGATATACACGTTTAGGGCGATTTTAACCACTTCCGGTTGGTCCAGGAAGCTTAGAATCAACACAGGTAGACCTTAGACCTTATAGCGGCCTGATGTACCGAAGACAGGTTCATACCGCATTCATAACCCATATAGGCTCCAGGTTGAATTTAGGGGAGCAGGCAATGTATTCCTATGGGGAGAGATATCATTGTATTCCATGAGATCAAAAAACCCTGTTTTACTGTTAAGGGTTAATGCCACACGGTCAAAGTTAGGCTTGCACGGATCAGAAGGACCTTAGGAACATCCCTGTGTTTGAATTGTCCTTCTAAACCTAACGGTTCCGCCGCTGTCACCCAAAAGCAAATGATGTTGTGGTGCAGGCTTCATTTTGGGCCTACTTTTCTCATGGTCGCTGCGCTCAGACCGAGCAAGCTACGGTCAAGCGGGATATCTCATTGAACACGGCACGGCCTAGAGATTATGTTTATGCCATTGCCTGCTCTCTGTGTCTTTAGGCACCGCCATTTTTCACTCCATCCTTGCTGTGTGTGTGAGAGAGCTTTTCTTTGTTATCTGTTAGGAGAAATGACTGATTTCTTAACCCTTCAAAACAGACAGTGTGACCCAATTAAAGGCACTTCCGGTTGGCACAGGAAGCTATAAGTAAACACATGTATTGATTGACATAGCCACTTACAGAATCCTGAGTTTTAAGTCTTTAAGTTGAGAATTGACTGATCTACACAGGGTTGAATGCAGAGTCATTTTCACCTTTGCAGGTGATGTACATCCAAATACCTTTTGTGTGATTTTAACAACTTCCGGTTGCTTCAGGAAGGTTAGAATTGACACAGGTAGACCTCATAGTGGTCTGATGGACTGTCATAGAAGACAGGTTCATAAGGCATTCATAACCCACATAGGCTTCAGGTTGAATTTAGGGGTGCAGGCAATGTATTCCTATGGGGAGAGAAGTCAATGCAAACTGTTTGATGTAAACACCTTATTTTAACTGTGAAGGGTTAATGCCACACGGTCAAGGTTAGGCTTGCACGGATCGGGGGGACCTTAATTCGACCTCAGGTACGTTCCTGTGTTTCTCACCCTAACGGTTCTCTCACTGTCACCCAAAAGCAAATGTGGTGCAGGCTTCATTTTGGGCCTACTTTTCTAATGGTCGCTACGCTTAGACCGAGCGAGCTACGGTCAAGCGGGATATCTCGTTGAACTCGGCATGGCCTAGGGATTATGGTAATGCCATTGCCTGCTCTCTGTGTCTCTAAGCACCGCACTTTGTCACTCCATCCTTGCTGTGTGTGTGTGTGAGAGCTTTTCTTTGACATATGTTGGGAGAAATGACTGATTTTACAGTTCAGGAGGGTTGCCTAATCACACATATGAAGTTTTGAAAAGATCTGACCTTTTTAACCCTTGGAAACAGCCACTATGACACCATTTAAGGCACTTTCTGTTGGCACAGGAAGCTATAAATAAACTCATATCCTCATTGGGGTATGCCTTTACAGAATCCTGAGTTATAAGTCTTTACGTTAAGAACTGAGTTATTTACGGAGGGTTTGGTGAGTGTGTGTTATTTCAGAAAATCATAGAAAATCACAGAAATCTCGCAGAGCTCCGCAGCACACTTTAAAAATATTCGTATGAACACCCTGCAACTGGATCTGTAACTGTTGAAAAAAACACCTGTCTTTGAACATCACCAATCTGTCATTGTACGATTTCTCTAAAATGACGATAGATAAATGGCTGTTTTTTTAATAGGCTCCTTGACTCTCCTTGAAGTGTAAAAATAATTTCTCTATTTTCATTTTGGACTTTTAATTTCAGAAAAATGGCCATAACTCAAAAACCGTTGAGGCCTAGACGCCATATTGTTCGGGGCCAACTGCTCATTATGCCAAACCTACGCTCACCAAGTTTCGGCTTCGAAATATTTTCCGTTTTCGAGATAAGGCCCCGTCGTGATGTTTTGTCAAATTGCAATATGATTGCTTATGCCCTCTTGTGAGATTTTCCGGGATAGCGGAAAAATGACCAAAATTTGATTATTTTATAAAACGGAAACCGAATGTCCGACAAAGTTAATTTGATGACTTGCCGGTAGGTCCGGCCCTGCCGCTCGGCCCGACGCCGTCCGCAAATTTTACAAACGTTTTCGGACGTCTAGTAAGGGACCGTACATTTGCAATATGGACTTTCTCACTAACCATACAGCAAATGTCAAAATGTTCCCTTAAGGTATGAAATCTATGCAGCCTACTCAATCACTTTTTATAGCTACTGTTTACAGGCCTCCTGGGCCATATACAGCGATCCTCACTGAGTTCCCTGAATTCCTATCGGACCTTGTAGTCATAGCAGATAATATTCTAATCTTTGGTGACTTTAATATTCACATGGAAAAGTCCACAGACTCACTCCAAAAGGCTTTCGGAGCCATCATCGACTCAGTGGGTTTTGTCCAACATGTCTCTGGACCCACTCATTGTCACAGTCTTATGCTGGACCAAGTTTTGTCCCATGGAATAAATGTTGTGGATCTTAATGTTTTTCCTCATAATCCTGGACTATCGGACCACCATTTTATTACGTTTGCAATTGCAACAAATAATCTGCTCAGACCCCAACCAAGGAACATCAAAAGTCGTGCTATAAATTCTCAGACAACACAAAGATTCCTTAATGTCCTTCCAGATTCCCTCTGTCTACCCAATGACGCCAGAGGACAAAAATCAGGTAACCACCTAACTGAGGAACTCAATTTAACCTTGCGCAATACCCTAGATGCAGTTGCACCCCTAAAAACTAAAAACATTTCTCATAAGAAACTAGCTCCCTGTTACACAGAAAATACCCGAGTTCTGAAGCAAGCTTCCAGAAAATTGGAACGGAAATGGCGCCACACCAAACTGGAAGTCTTCCGTCTAGCTTGGAAAGACAGTACCGTGCAGTACCAAAGAGCCCTTACTGCTGCTCGATCATCCTATTTTTCTAACTTAATTGAGGAAAATAAGAACAATCCGAAATTCCTTTTTGATACTGTCGCAAAGCTAACTAAAAAGCAGCATTCCCCAAGAGAGGATGACTTTCACTTTAGCAGTGATAAATTCATGAACTTCTTTGAGGAAAAAATTCTGATTATTTGAAAGCAAATTACAGACTCCTCTTTAAATCTGCATATTCCTTCAAAGCTCAGTTGTCCTGAGTCTGCACAACTCTGCCAGGACCTAGGATCAAGAGAGAGTGTTTTAGTACTATATCTCTTGACACAATGATGAAACTAATCATGGCCTCTAAACCTTCAAGCTGCATACTGGACCCTATTCCAACTAAACTACTGAAAGAGCTGCTTCCTGTGCTTGGCCCTCCTATGTTGAACATAATAAACGGCTCTCTATCCACCGGATGTGTACCAAACTCACTAAAAGTGGCAGTAATAAAGCCTCTCTAGAAAAAGCCAAACCTTGACCCAGAAAATATAAAAACTATCGGCCTATATCGAATCTTCAATTCCTCTCAAAAATCTTAGAAAAGGCTGTTGCACAGCAACTCACTGCCTTCCTGAAGACAAACAATGTATACGAAATGCTTCAGTCTGGTTTTAGACCCCATCATAGCACTGAGACGGCACTTGTCAATGTGGTAAATGACATTTTAATGGACCGAGGCTCTGCATCTGTCCTCGTGCTCCTAGAGCTTAGTGCTGCTTTTGATACCATCGATCACCACATTCTTTTGGAGAGATTGGAAACCCAAATTGGTCTACACGGACAAGTTCTGGCCTGGTTTAGATCTTATCTGTCGGAAAGATATCAGTTTGTCTCTGTGAATGGTTTGTCCTCTGACAAATCAACTGTAAATTTGTGTGTTTCAGACATAAGGAAGTGGATGGCTGCAAACTTTCTACTTTTAAACTCGGACAAAACAGAGATGCTTGTTCTAGGTCCCAAGAAACAAAGAGATCTTCTGTTGAATCTGACAATTAATCTTAATGGTTGTACAGTCGTCTCAAATAAAACTGTGAAGGACCTCGGCGTTACTCTGGACCCTGATCTCTCTTTTGAAGAACATATCAAGACCATTTCAAGGACAGGTTTTTTCCATCTACGTAACATTGCAAAAATCAGAAACTTTCTGTCCAAAAATGATGCAGAAAAATGAATCCATGCTTTTGTCACTTCTAGGTTAGACTACTGCAATGCTCTACTTTCCGGCTACCCGGATAAAGCACTAAATAAACTTCAGTTAGTGCTAAATACGGCTGCTAGAATCCTGACTAGGAACCAAAAAATTTGATCATATTACTCCAGTGCTAGCCTCCCTACACTGGCTTCCTGTCAAAGCAAGGGCTGATTTCAAGGTTTTACTGCTAACCTACAAAGCATTACATGGGCTTGCTCCTACCTATCTCTCTGATTTGGTCCTGCCGTACATACCTACACGTACGCTACGGTCACAAGACGCAGGCCTCCTAATTGTCCTTAGAATTTCTAAGCAAACAGCTGGAGGCAGGGCTTTCTCCTATAGAGCTCCATTTTTATGGAACGGTCTGCCTACCCATGTCAGAGACGCAAACTCGGTCTCAACCTTTAAGTCTTTACTGAAGACTCATCTCTTCAGTGGGTCATATCATTGAGTGTAGTCTGGCCCAGGAGTGGGAAGGTGAACGGAAAGGCTCTGGAGCAACGAACCACCCTTGCTGTCTCTGCCTGGCCGGTTCCCCTCTTTCCACTGGGATTCTCTGCCTCTAACCCTATTACAGGGGCTGAGTCACTGGCTTACTGGGGCTCTCTCATGGAAGGGGTGCGTCACCTGAGTGGGTTGATTCACTGATGTGGTCCTCCTGTCTGGGTTGGCTCCCCCCCTTGGGTTGTGCCATGGCGGAGATCTTTGCGGGCTATACTCAGCTTTGTCTCAGGATGGTAAGTTGGTGGTTGAAGATATCTCTCTAGTGGTGTGGGGGCTGTGCTTTGGCAAAGGGGGTGGAGTTATATCCTTCCTGTTTGGCCCTGTCCGGGGGTGTCCTCGGATGGGTGCCACAGTGTCTCCTGACCCCTCCTGTCTCAGCCTCCAGTATTTATGTTGCAGTAGTTTATGTGTCGGGGGCTGGGGTCAGTTTGTTATATCTGGAGTACTTCTCCTGTCCAATTCGGTGTCCTGTGTGAATCTAAGTGTGCGTTCTCTAATTCTCTCCTTCTCTCTCTCGGAGGACCTGAGCCCTAGGACCATGCCCCAGGACTACCTGACATGATGACTCCTTGCTGTCCCCAGTCCACCTGGCCGTGCTGCTGCTCCAGTTTCAACTGTTCTACCTTATTATTATTCGACCATGCTGGTCATTTATGAACATCTTGGCCATGTTCTGTTATAATCTCCACCCGGCACAGCTGGAAGAGGACTGGCCACCCCACATATGCTCTCTCTAATTCTCTTTCTTTCTCTCTCTCGGAGGACCTGAGCCCTAGGACCATGCCCCAGGACTACCTGACATGATGACTCCTTGCTGTCCCCAGTCCACCTGACCGTGCTGCTGCTCCAGTTTCAACTGTTCTGCCTTATTATTATTCGACCATGCTGGTCATTTATGAACATTTGACCATCTTGGCCATGTTCTGTTATAATCTCTACCCGGCACAGCCAGAAGAGGACTGGCCACCCCACATAGTCTGGTTCCTCTCTAGGTTTCTTCCTTGGTTTTGGCCTTTCTAGGGAGTTTTTCCTAACCACCGTGCTTCTACACCTGCATTGCTTGCTGTTTGGGGTTTTAGGCTGGGTTTCTGTACAGCACTTTGAGATATCAGCTGATGTACGAAGGGCTATATAAATAAATTTGATTTGATTTGATCTGATCTGATGTTATAGGGTGCAATTTTGGACACAGACCAGTGTACCAACAAGAGAAGTGTCTACCCCCTGTCTGCAGTCATGTATCATATTTCCCTTGACCTGCCATGCAAATAGCTTGTTAATTCTGACTGGACTCAAACCCATCTTAGAGTCCCAAATGTGCACGCAAAGACCGCTAATAGTTGCAAAAAAACAAACAATTATGCTCTACAAAAAGTAAAATAAATGAGTAGTTCAACACAAGCATTTATTGAACATGAAGGATAAAAAAATATGTATATATAAATGTGTGTCTACCAACCCCATCTCACTATTAAATAGAAACACAAAGATGCATTGTGAAAGACAAGCAAGAAGATTGATAAATAATCTTCCCAGATAAAAGGGAATGAATCAACCCTAGGGATGCAAAATTCTGGATTTCCTTGTAATTCCCACCTGATTACTGGAATCTTCTAACCAGGATTTCTGGAGAACCTTTTAGGTCAAGCTACCAGAATATTGCAACCCTAAACACATACATATTACAAGCGATCATGTAACAGGTGTAAACAGGTTACAATTGGCACTCTGTATCAGATGAAACTGGGCATATAAACTCTCCCTCAGAGACCTTTGATGAAGGGCAGTTTTCCAGCCCTGTGGAGGTAGAGGAGGGGCAGCACAAACCCACAGACCACACTGATGAAGAGACAAATATATGTGGCATGAAAAAACTGCCACAAATCTAAGATTCCATTGAAAGGTAAAACCACTACACATGGGACATAGTTTGCCATCATAGACACCAAGATAATGAAAATGATCTTAAACGCCCTCATCTTCATGTCATTCATTCCCCGCCCCCTTGCCCCTTCTCCCGGCCCAGGATGTTTCAGAGCCCTGAGAACTGAGAGGCAGCAGAATAACATCAAGGAAATTAAGACCAGAATTTCACCCCAAAACACATAATATAATAAGTTTTGCTGCATTCCAAACATAAGAGTTAAACAGCCCCCAATCAAAACCAGCCAAACCAGCCCAGAACACCCCACCTTGTATCTCAGGGGTCTGTACTTCAGGAAGACCACAGGGTGGACAACTGCCAGGTAGCTCTCAAAACATATACAGCACTGGAACAGGGGGCGGCCGTGGTATATAAAACCCCTGAAGAATGCAATTATATCTAGGAGAGGAGGCATAGGGAGGTGTATGTAGACAAAGACAAAGACAGCTGACAGGCAGTAGATGATTTCAGATACAGCCAAGTTGAGAGCGAAGAACTCTGAGGCCACCGTCCCTCCGGCTCCGGTCAGTATCAGCCACAGGACGTAGACATTGGTGGGTAGACTCAGGATGAGGTTGACTGCATAGCAGGATGTGGTGACAGCTAAATTATGTTCCAGATAGCCAGAGAGGACAGAGGAATAGTTGGAGTTCATTTTTTTATTGCAAACCTCAGTTTGGAAGTTCCAATGATCATTGCAACAGAGAAGAGAGAGAGGGAGATAGATGTGACAAGAACATCACTATGTTAACTCTTCACTGCTAATCTCACTGATCATGTAGCGTCAACCAACCTGAAGTCTGTGATTGGTGGGTTGTGTCTTCAAGGTCTTTTTTACGACTGTCACTCCTTAGAACGTAGCTAGGTACAGCTACAGGCTAAATCAAATACCTGCCCACACACCTGTGTGGCATATCACAATGCCAACCTCTGTAGCTACACCCAAGGACCTCATGCCATGCAAATATCCTACTCAGTGTGACAGGAACCACACCAATAAATATGATTGATGAGGATGTGTTGCTGTTGCTACTCTAGGCCTACTTGTTACTGCATGCTAGACAAAAATAATACATTTGCTTGACATGCTAGAATACGCAGACATGTTTTATCATGTTGTACACAAGGCATTCTGTAGATATCAAATTCTAAAGAGACCAACATGTGTATGCAAAGGTTAATTAAGGTTCCTCTGACATTTGCTCAGTCCTTGTTCGCTGTAGCCTCCTCACACATTATAGTAGTACTAGTGGCACTCTGTCTTATGGGTGGTAAATCATTGGAAGTGATGAATTAGATTCAATATAATTTCATTTTTGAGGAATACAACATTCAACCACTCACCCACACACCCCAGTCGCTCCTGTCTGTAAACTGATGCTGTCCATCACCTCACTTGATGGACCACACCTGTGTCATGACTGGCCTGTGAGGATCAGGTTACCATGGATCACAGTTCTACAGAAATATCTCTCAGTCCCGCAGAGGGGGAGGGGTAGAGAGGGATTGGTGGGGAGGGTTATGACACCTCAAGTCATTGTAAATCTTAAGGCAGCAGACAAATCCTTTTTTATTTATTTTTTATTTTACCTTTATTTAACCTTTATTTAACCAGGCAAGTCAGTTAAGAACAAATTCTTATTTTCAATGACGGCCTGGGAACAGTGGGTTAACTGCCTTTTCAGGGGCAGAACGACAGATTTGTACCTTGTCAGCTTGGGGGTTTGAACTCGCAACCTTCCGGCTACTAGTCCAACGCTCTAACCACTAGGCTATCCTTTGTCCTTTAGTGTTTGGGACTGGAATGTCTGTGTAGGTCTTATGGAGAACCTAACTCAGAACTGTAACATGCAGTAAATGGACTTTGGGACAATATATTTCATCAGGCAAAATGGTGGTAACACTGATAGATGGATTATGAAAATGACTGTTGTTTTTGTTATGTTGTTAAAAGTGAAATGCCAACATTATAACGAAAACATTGTAACTTGAAGAGTTTTCATAATATGTACATGATGTTTACATACTGTGCATTGTGTAGAAAATATCCAGATCAAAAGAATGTCTTTGAAACGATGAACTGTCATTTTACTTGTCTAAACAAGATCCTAGTAAGTTCTAATACCTTGCCTTGTAACAAGCTACACCCCAGGGAACCCAGAGAGCATGTCATGAAGACAGAAATGCCCCTTTGTGACCGGAGGTATAAAACATGTAAGTTAAATGATGCCTGTATTATTAGACAAAAGTGTGTACTCAGCTTCAGACTTTATTGGAAATAAGATAATGAGGACAAATATAAAGAGTAATACCATCGTCATAAACAATACAAACCAAAAAAAGATGGAATTGTAGTATTAATTATGAATTAGTAATTATACCACAAGTTTATCTGCAAATCTATCAAACACTATGTTTCTGAAATAAAAATAGAAAATACAATGTGTCCATGATATATTAGAACTACATTCAAACAAATGGGTACTGTTTCTTTCTTAGATGCGTCAATTATATGAAATAGTTTCTGGTCCTTTCATCTTTTGGATAGCATGTACAAACAGTGAAAAAATATAACATCAGTTTAAAATAGATTTTGAGATCTATATTTAACAGTGATCGTTGTCTATACTGTAAGATCCACAGTGATGCTCAGCCTCCTCCTGCTTTACAGAAAACAAATCTGATGTCAATTCTGAAGTCAGTGGACCTTTGCCATTCCTAAGAGCAGGTGCGGAAATCTGATATTAACTTTGGAGGGGACAATTACATGACATTTTCTCAAGAGCAATTCCTGAAGGGGACACCAAAGGTAGTGCTGTAACACAGTCTACGTTGTAATATGTTAAATGTATATTGAGGAACCATAATTACTGCTACTGGATAATTGATAGGTAGTTAACTGAAGGGTTGTCCCAACTTGTTCAAATGTTTAAATCATTATAATACTACTACTAATAATAGTTATAGCAGTGTTCCTTGTCAGTCCAGTATGTATGCAGGTGTTTGTATTGACAACCATCAATACCAAGAAAGGCCAGTAGGTGGGAATGGTACTGTACACTGTGTATATGTGCAGTTTTGTTAAATACAATGAGCATGCTGCGATCTCATCTAAAATAATCTCCATTGAGATCCATCACAAGGTTGGTCTCAGTATTGAATTGACCTTTTTGTTTGATTTTTTCTGATACATTTATATAGTCATTAAATATGTGCCACTGGCCTGAGTCTACTACAATAGCTTTACATGAACAAAAAGCTCAAAAATATGTACAGTTCTAAATGCGAAATGAATATGAATGAATGAATAACCCAAATAAATCAACCAAAAATATCCTTCAAAAATACTTATTTATTGTTCAGTCAGTGTCTCAACTCTTCAAACAACAGCTATGAAAAAGTATGTCATACAAAGTATGCAATTTTAATTAAAATAACATCAAATTAATAATTACAAAGTGTACTCTCATGTACAAAAACTACTAAACAAAAGAACAAATATCATACAATACACCAAGGGTTTTCAAACTGGGGTCCGTAAAAAGTGTAATGAATGTATTCAGTACCACAAGGTTTCCAGTAACTTTACATATAATATAGAAGTGGTGGGCGTCCCTGAGGACCGCTCAAACCTTGTCTGCCTTGCCGCAAAATATGCAGGAGTTCCAGAACCCCAAAAAGGTTGAGAACCTCTGCTATACACACTACTGAACTAATGAACAAAAGAACCAAACTTACATTTGCAGGTTTCAATGGATCAAACAAATTGCTGGCAGATATTTTCCCTCGAGACTGTCAAGCCTGTCTTTATGTACATTAAAAACAACTGCGCTGTTCAGTCTCTCTTGGCCCATGCTAGCCCGTAGCCAAGTCTTCAACCTGCGGAGTGTACTGAAACTCCTCTCAGCCTCACATTAAGACACTGGCAACACAAACAAAATTCTGATCAGCAACTAAACTTGGTCAAACAACCCGCGCACCTCCACTGGATGCCTCCTGAAGACCTCTGCTGCCTCTCCACTGCTGCTACAGGGGTATTTGTTGTGAAATAGAAGCAACTGCACTGAAAGATAATCTATGTTCAGCCCAGGGTACTGATCGAGAGACTCATCTAACTCCCCCATGAGTAGAGCTCTTTCCAACTTTTACAGGACGTTTAGACTGTCCTGGTCAAAACGGTCGCCAAACTGAACCTCACCACCATCCAACACTTAAAAAATCTGCCACATCTGCTCCTGCTTCATCCTCTTATGTTCATTCGGTGTCTCCTTGACCTGCAGCCACTCCCCTAGTGTCAGGATTTGGCCAGGGTTGTTCCGGGTTTTTGTCAGTAGATGTCCCCATTGTGCTTTTTGTCCCTGTGTTTTTCCCTTGATCCCCATTATTGTTTGCACCTGTGTCTCGTTTTTCCCCTGATTGTATTTAAACCCTTTGTTTCCCTCAGTTCTGTGCTCTGTGTTTGTATGTTAGCACCCTGCCCTAGTGTTCTGTGTGCTCTTGTCGATTCCGGGTGAAGTTCTTGTGGTATTCTGTTTTTTGTTTTTGTTTATTTTTTGGTGAGTTTCTTTTGAGGTCTTTTTGTGTTTTTCCTACCACCTTTTGGATTTGCCATTTTTTGTATTTTAGGATTTTTTCTTTATTAAATACACCGTCTTAAGTACTGCTGTGTCTGCCTCATCTTCTGGGTTCTGCTGACTATTCGTGGCTCAGTTGGTTAAGTGACTGTTTCTCACTCCGGAGACCCAGGTTCGAAACCGGGTCCTGACAGAAACACAGAGCCAAAAATGAACCCAGAGGCAGCCAGTTCCCAGGACCTTTTGCCACGCTGTCCCACCACCAGGAGACTGTCCAACGCCACGAAGCCGCCCTGGTTCAGCAAGAGGCCTTAATGGCTAGACATTCTCATCTTCTGTCGGAGATGCTGACTTCCATAAAGCAGATATCTGATCGACTTACCCCGGCAACGGTTCCCGTCCCAGTACCTCAGGTTCACGTACCCATGGCAGTTAACCCCCTGGCTGAACCTCGTCTTCCACCTCCCCAACGGTTCTCAGGTGATCCAAGTGCTTGTAAAGGCTTTCTCACTCAATGTTCTCTCTCCTTTGAGCTGCAACCTTCGTCGTTTCCCACCGACCGGTCTAAGATCGCGTATATCATTACCCTGCTGTCGGAAAAAGCCCTGGCCTGGGCTACTGCTGTGTGGGATGCCCATAGTTCCTGCTGTGCCAGCTACTCTGCCTTTGCTGAGGAATTCAAACGAGTGTTTCAAGGCCCAAGCAGTGGTTCTGACTCAGCCAAACAGCTCCTGACTCTCCACCAAGGTTGGCGCAGCGTGACAGACTATGCCATCCAGTTCCGCACGGTGGCAGCAGCAAGTGGCTGGAACAACGAGGCGCTCACGGTGTGCTTTCTGAAAGGCCTTTCCGACACTATCCAAGATGAACTGGCCACTCGGGAACCACCGGACAATCTCGAGTCCCTGATCAAGTTGGCCTCACGCATTGACCAGCGTCTGAGAGAGAGAGAACTCAACCGTAGATCTCTAGTCCCTATCAGTCCCAGCTCCGAGTCCCCACCTTTATCATCGCTGGCTCCACCTGAACCCATGCAGATTGGACGCATCTCCCAGGCTGAGAGAGACCGCCGGATGAGGGAGCGACGCTGTCTATATTGCGGCAAACCGGGCCATTTCCGTTCCACGTGTCCCGGGCTCCAGGGAAACGCTCTGTCCCGTACAGACCGGGGGAACTGTAACGGGAAACATAACCTCCTCCCATCCGTCCAACTCCCGTCTGCTCATTCCAGTCACCCTCTCCTGGGACAACCACAAGCTTCACCTTCAAGCCTTGGTAGACTCTGGAGCCGCAGGTAACTTCATGGATGGTGTCTGGGCGAAGGAGAATGGCGTTCCCTCTGAACCTCTAAGTGACCCCATGAGGGTTACTACATTGGATGGAAGCCCTTTGGGATCTGGACTTGTCACTCATGTCACTACCTCCTTGAGACTTTCAGTTTCACAACACCAGGAATTGATGAACTTTCATTTGATCTCCTGTTCCGAGTTCCCTCTCGTCCTTGGATACCCCTGGCTTCACAGCCATAACCCTCACATCGACTGGTCTGTGGGCACTATCAAGCAGTGGGGTCCTACGTGCCAAGCTACTTGTATTTTCCAGAATTCCCCGAGTTCTACTCCCGAGTCTTTAGAATCCATCGACCTGACCCGAGTTCCCGAGTGTTACCATGACCTCAAACTGGTGTTTAGCAAACAGAGGGCCACCATGCTACCACCCCATAGATCTTACGATTGCCCCATCGACCTGTTTCCGGGCACTTGCCCCCCCAGGGGTCGGATCTTTTCCCTATCTCCACCCGAACGAGCTGCTATGGATACCTACATCAAGGACTCTCTGGAAGCAGGCCTCATGCGTCCATCTACCTCCCCGGCGGGAGCAGGGTTTTTCTTTGTGGCCAAGAAAGATGGTGGATTACGTCCTTGCATCGACTACCGGGGACTCAATGACATAACCGTCCGTAACCGTTACCCGCTACCCCTTATGGCCACAGCCTTCGAGCTGCTCCAGGAAGCAGTTGTTTTCACTAAGCTTGACCTGCGGAACGCATACCATCTTGTGCGGATCAGACCTGGTGACGAGTGGAAGACCGCTTTCAACACGCCTACTGGTCACTATGAATACTTGGTGATGCCCTTCGGCCTGACCAACGCCCCAGCGGTGTTCCAAGCGCTCATAAACGATGTGCTTAGGGATATGCTTAACATATTTGTGTTCGTTTACTTGGATGACATCCTCATCTTTTCGAGCTCCCTTCAAGAACACACTAAGCATGTCAGACAGGTACTCAAACGCCTCCTGGACAGCCATCTGTACGTTAAGCCGGAAAAATGTGAATTCCATTCATCCCGAGTACAATTCCTGGGATTTGTAGTGGAACCCGGTCGAGTCCAAATGGACCCTAGGAAGGTAGGGGCGGTAGCGGATTGGCCCACCCCCAAATCCGTTAAGGATGTTCAGCGTTTCCTGGGCTTCACAAACTTTTACCGCAAGTTCATCAAGAACTTCAGTTTGGTGGCAGCTCCTCTCTCAGCTTTAACCAAAGGTGGCAATGCAAGGTTTGTGTGGGGAAGAGAAGCTGAGACGGCCTTCCAAGGACTCAAGCAGCGCGTCCTCTCTGCTCCCATCCTGATACTACCGACTACGGATGAACCATTTGTGGTGGAGGTAGACGCATCAGAGGTTGGTGTTGGAGCTGTCCTGTCTCAGAGGGGTGAAGACAAGAAGCTTCATCCGTGCGCTTTCTTCTCACACCGGCTTACCCCGACTGAGAGGAACTACGATGTGGGGGATCGTGAACTCCTAGCGGTTAAGATGGCATTGAAGGAATGGAGACACTGGCTCGAGGGGGCTTCTCACCCGTTTCAAGTGCTTACGGACCACAAAAATCTGGAGTATATCCAGCAGGTGAAGCGATTGAACTCTAGACAAGCTAGATGGTCTCTTTTCTTCAATCGATTCCAGTTTATCCTCACCTATCGGCCCGGGTCGAAGAATCTCAAACCGGATGCCCTGTCCCGAGTCTACGCTCCTGCCATTCGAGATGACACGGACATGCCTGTCCTTCCTGCTGCTAAGATTGTGGCTCCGATCTCGTGGCAAGTTGAGGATACCGTGAGACGTGCTCAAGCTAGCGAACCGGACCCTAAAGGAGGCCCTGCCAATCGGTTGTTTGTCCCCAAGGCAGTGAGGACTCAGGTCCTTCTGTGGGGGCACTCCTCTCGCCTCACCTGTCATCCGGGCGTAGGTCGCACCTTGGAGTTCATCCAGCGTAAGTTCTGGTGGCCTACCATAAGAGAAGACGTTGCCACTTTCGTCAATGCCTGCCCCGTGTGCTGCCAGGGCAAATCTTCTCACCTCCGCCCTCAAGGACTCCTTCACCCTTTACCTGTTCCCCACAGACCCTGGTCCCATATCTCATTGGACTTTATTACTGGACTTCCTCCATCCCATGGCAATACTACTATCCTAGTCATAATCGACAGGTTTTCAAAGGCGGCCAGGTTCGTCCCTCTGACTAAGTTACCTTCTGCCAAGGAAACGGCTGAGTTGGTAATTAATCATGTGTTCCGAGTCTTCGGCATTCCTCAAGATGTGGTTTCTGACAGAGGTCCCCAGTTCGCCTCAAGGTTTTGGAAGGCCTTCTGCCAACTCATGGGGGCTTCTGCCAGTCTATCTTCAGGGTACCATCCGGAGTCCAACGGCCAAACAGAGAGGATGAATCAAGAGCTGGAAACCACCCTCCGATGTATGACTCGTGACAACCCGTCCACATGGTCATCCTTTATTGTTTGGGCCGAATACGCGCACAACACCTTGCGCTCCTCCTCCACTGGTATGTCCCCGCACGAGTGTCAGTTTGGCTATGCTCCTCCATTGTTCCCGGACCAGGAGGCAGAAGTCAGAGTGCCTTCAGCCTTGAGGTTCGTCAGACGCTGTCGGCTTATGTGGAGGAAGACCCGTCTTAATCTGATGCGTTCCTCACAGAGGTATCAACAACAAGCCAACAGACGTCGCCGTCCCGGGCCTACCCTGCGCCCCGGCCAGAGAGTCTGGCTTTCCACAAGAGACTTACCTCTACGGGTGGAGTCTCGCAAGCTGTCCCAAAAATACATCGGTCCCTTCAAGGTTGCCAGGAGAGTTAACCCAGTTTCTTATCACCTACACTTACCCAGATCCCTTAAGATTAATCCCACATTTCATGTGTCATTGTTAAAACCTGTTGTTTTTTCTCCCCTTGTCCCGGCAGACAGACCTCCCCCTCCGCCTCGTGTCATTGGAGGCCAGCCGGCTTATACCGTCCACCGGATACTGGATTCCCGCCGGGTGCAGCGGTCCTGGCAGTATCTGGTGGACTGGGAAGGCTACGGTCCTGAGGAGCGCTCCTGGGTTCCTGCCAAAGACATCCTGGACCCTGACCTCATTCGTCAGTTCAGGGTCCTCCACCCTGAGAGAGCTGGTAGGAACGTCAGGAGCCGTTCCTAGGGGGGGGATTCTGTCAGGATTTGGCCAGGGTTGTTCCGGGTTTTTGTCAGTAGATGTCCCCATTGTGCTTTTTGTCCCTGTGTTTTTCCCTTGATCCCCATTATTGTTTGCACCTGTGTCTCGTTTTTCCCCTGATTGTATTTAAACCCTTTGTTTCCCTCAGTTCTGTGCTCTGTGTTTGTATGTTAGCACCCTGCCCTAGTGTTGTGTGTGCTCTTGTCGATTCCGGGTGAAGTTCTTGTGGTATTCTGTTTTTTGTTTTTGTTTTATTTTTTGGTGAGTTTCTTTTGAGGTCTTTTTGTGTTTTTCCTACCACCTTTTGGATTTGCCATTTTTTGTATTTTAGGATTTTTTCTTTATTAAATACACCGTCTTAAGTACTGCTGTGTCTGCCTCATCTTCTGGGTTCTGCTGACTATTCGTGGCTCAGTTGGTTAAGTGACTGTTTCTCACTCCGGAGACCCAGGTTCGAAACCGGGTCCTGACACCTAGTACACTCTCTCTCTCTCCCTCTCCCTCTCTGTTTGATTGTGTGGTTGGAGATAGGTTTTCGGGAGTCAGAGCAGATCCCCACCAGCTACAACCCGTTCCATAATCAAGAACTTTACAAATACTCAGTCCTGCCACTTCCACTCTGCCAGATCGTAATCTCTGCTCAGTCAGTTTATGCTTCTAGCTTTTTTAATGATTATTCTAGATCCTGTTACCCTGCTGTGCCTTTTCCCCTGCCCAACGCAGTTTATCCTCTCAATGCAGTTTTGCAGCTCTGACTCTGGTACCTGTCTCCTGTTCCACATCTCACCACCCCGCTACCCTCTTCTGGATTCAGCTCACCATCAAACCCTTCGATTTCCCTCCGAACCTGTTCACCAAGGCCCAACCCAGCTTGCTTCAACTTCAGCCTGGTTTCCTACAACCCACCCGAGCTTCCTCTGGCCTGCACTCCATCTCTCCCTGTTTGGCAATAAATATTTGGGTTTATTCATCCAGTTTCCTCATCTGAGTCTGCTCTTGGCCTCCTCCTCCTCCCTTGGTCTCCTCCCTGTGCTGCTCCAACTAACAAAATCTTCTTGAGTGTGTCTCAATGAATTCAATGGAGTCAATCAATGTGGTTGAATTTCTCATACAGTGCAAGGTAGATTTGTAATTTATCTTGCCCCTAAGAGATGACCGCACACAGTCAACTGCAGCCTGCATACCAGAGACAGTCTGAGTTTTCTTCTGGAGTGAAATGTTTAGGTATTCAAGCTCTCCAAGAACAGCAGGGGCAAGTGTGAGGCCCAACACAGTCTTACCTTTGCTGAAGTGCTCAAATAAGCCACTGGCAGTTGAAGCTGTCTTGGATGCAGTTTTTTCCATCTCCTCTAGGCTGCTTAGTACCCGATATTACTGCCCTAGCACAGCTCTAATAGCAGTATTCCGCACAGCACCTTGTTGGACATAGGGGTTTCAGGGTGGTCAGATGTGTAAATTCGGACTTGGCAATTGATTAAAAAAATGCTCTTAAACTTTCCTGACTGGCCATAGAGGACACACAACTGATGGACCCAAGAAAGGGAATCCAGGATCAGTGGGGAGGCTGAGCAGCCAGCCTGTGTACTCAGATTTACACAGTGTGTTCCACAATGCACATAGACGGCTAAGAGCTGCTGCCTCCTCAAAATAGCCTGTGCACCTGTGTATTTTCCAGCCATGTTTGAGGCACCATAGTATCTCAACAACACATCAGTTCCCTTGTCGGTTGTCTCCGACACCCTGTATAGCCCAATAAACTCCTCGTAAGGGACAAGGTCATGGTCACCCTAAGCGCAGGCAGAAACTCTCCTATTCAGCACCAGAGACATCTTTAGTACCCTCAACAATTACTAAAAATTGTATAATCTGAGGAGACCTAGTCTCAGCTGCTATTCCTCGAATGACTGTATTGGCCATGACGCTCAGAATTTAATTCTGTGTTTTGGGGCCTGTGTACATTGTGGTACGCTCAGAACCATATGGGGCTACGGGTTCCCAACTAGGAACCCCCCCCCTTCAGCCCAAACGGTGGCGCAGGGAAAGCAAAAATATTCTTAAAAATATTTAACCTCCACACATTAACAAGTCCAATAGCTTAAACACCTTGTTCATCTACCCAGCATGTCAGAATTTTAAAATGTTTTACAGCGAAAACATAGCACATATTTATGTTAAACCACCACTAGGAAAACATACAATATGTAACCACATGGCTATGCAAAATAGCACAATCACAAACGCAGTATTAAAAGAAAAATAATTCACTAACCTTTTGAAAATCTTCATCAGATGACAGTAATAGCACATGTTACACAGTACATTTATGTTTTTTTTCAATAATATGCAATTTATATCCATAAATCTCCATTTACATTGAGCCATGTTCAAAAAATGCAGCAGAAATGACCGGAGGAATTATAAATATCTCCGGCAGCTAACGCCAGATAACAGCAATAAACATCATAAACTTTGACTAAATATACATGTTCTACATATATTTAGAAAGATACACTTCTTCTTAATGCAAACGCTGTGTTACATTTATTTTTAACGTTACAGAATTCGTTCACTATTCAATAATCTGAGACGGCGCTCAGCCATTAGCATTATTTCTCTACTATGTTGGATTCGACAAAAATACAATTTTATAACATAAATATTCCCTTACCTTTGATGGTCTTCGACAAGAATGCCGTGGAAGGAGTTATACTTACCTAATATAACGTTTGGTTGCTGTTGGTGTGTCTTTGTATTAGCAAAAGCTAACATCTTCAGGTGAATTACCCCAAAAAGGACTTCTGATCACGAAAATTGCGCATCAAAACTTCAAATTTACATATTATCTGTCGACTAAACTGGTCAAACTAAGTGCAGAATCAAGCTTTAGGATGTTTTTAACGTACAAAACAATTGGCGATTAAATCAAACATAACGAACTCTCTTCAGCCAAGCTGGGAAAAAATACCCTTTTCACAGAGCGCGCACCTGAAAACTCGTGACACCTCAGTATTTTGCCCGCCAAGCAGTCAAAGCTCGTGCTATTTTCTCCGTTCCACGTCTCATTGAAAGACGAGAGCGCGCTGAAGAAATATAAACTGTTCCCAGATCCATAGCTGGTTGGGAAGGGTGGGGGCGATGACGTCAAAGTTGGAGCAACTTTCTTAGGAGAGAGAGAGAGTTTGGGAGAATGGCTGCCCTGTGAGTTCTGCTTTACATACAGACATAATTCGAACGGTTTTAGAAGCTTTAGAGTGTTTTCTATTCAATAATTATTATTATATGCATATATTAGCAATTTGTGACAGTTTTTTTAAAGTTTACTTTGGGCATACAATTCATCCAAAGGGGGCAGTATTTCCCATAGCCCCATCTTAACCACTTCAAACTGGGCAATGTTTGGATTTTGCTGGTGTGCTGTTACAGTTACAAAGTGGCGATGGGTTTGGCAGTTTTGATGTGCTGTGAATTTTACAATGGCTTTTCTCCAGTTCCTAAATCCTGCACGACTGAAGGCAGCATCTGTTCTTGGCCAAGAAATGGCTGGCATGAAAACCCTTGGCTACAGTGAAAACACAACACTAACAACAGCCATATCATTGCCTTAAACAAATCTTGGTTCAGTCACCAGTTTAAGTTGAGAGTGGGTATCCATGGCATTGTCCAATTATGTCGCTATTTTACAAGTCTAAAAAAGAGAGAACCTTTCATAATGTTGCCAAACAAAGACTCAACAAACTTACCTGAGACTCACCGTCTCTGCCAGTCTGTCCCTGCCTATCTGTCCCCATCTCTGCTGTCTGTGTGCCATCTGTTGCCTGCTCTGCCTGATGACATCATTATGAAACATTGCCATTCGCATTTCACTTCTTTCTTATGAACATCTTATCAACTAGTCTTTGAGATATTAGGCTACTAGGGTTCTTACTTTGCGTTTTGGTGGACTGAAAAATGCTCTGATGGCCGTCTTTAAAAAAAAATCTGCCATTTTCCTACTTGGCTGGATACACACACGCCCACACAGTGCAGGTTATTTACAGTAGGAGATGGACTTCTATCATCTATTATCTTCTATCATTCTTTAATGGGCTTCGATCTACCACGTAGCTATCTAGTCAGCTAGAAAATGTGAAAAGGATTGCGGTGACAAGACTTGACAGCTGTATGAGTTCACCATTTACACAACGTAAGCTGCAAACTTTTGTCATTTTAATAAAGTTCATGTTTTTGTTTTATATTGGCTGGCTTCCCACAATAGCTTAATTTGCCAATTCCATTTCTGCGTTGTTTACTTTAATCTTTGCTATCGTCATTTCAGGCACACAGGCGATTCAAAGTCCCCTAGCGACAATTTAGCTTTTGCAACAAGACCATTAAAGATATTTAAGACAATGTTAGAAGAAAGTGTAGTTCTGTTCAGTTTGGAGTTCAGTTTATCTCTAACCTTATCACATGGACTTCGAAGCACTACAGCTGATGCTGATCTTGGAATAATCTGACAATAGCAAAGATTCCATCTTTGACAATGCCACATAAATGGAATAGGTGCTAGCTGGGATTTCCGCCAATGGCTAAGAGACTCAGATAACATCAAAATCAGTTGGCTTCCCACAATAACCTTATCACATGGACTTCGAAGCACTACGGCTGCATGCTGATCTTGGAATAATCTCATGATAACAAAGATTCCATCGTTGACGACACCCCATAAATGGAATAGGTGCTAGCTAGATTGCTTGCCAATGTTTGCTCCATCGGTTTGCTCGCTAGCTCTGCAAATTCTGCTATTGTGTGTGTGAACCCTGCCAACATAAAACGAAATCGCTATGGTGCGATTGACTGGAGTAACCAGTTGGTTAATCGTTTTATAATAATTTATTTGAAAGGTCAACAGGAACAATTAGTAACTTTCTAAAAGTTTAAGCACTTTCATGTTTATTATTTTATTATAGCTTCTACTTATCTCCTTTCCAAAACGCTATTCCTACATAATCTATCACAAAAGTATATATTTTTGTACTTTGACAAGTTTTCAAATTGAAAATTATGTATGTAAGGGAAGACCCCCCTGAAATGGAAAAAAATGAATGGGAACATATTGGCACCGTACGAAACCTATACATGATGTACAATATCACTCAAATGGACGGCATTTCATTCAAAGCTTATGGCAAATGTCATATGGCAAATGCCAAGTGTAACACAGCAACAATCCAATAGATGGTGAGCCTGTTCCATAGTAAATTTTCATATTGCATATGCACATCATGTGCAATTGGACTTAAGGGTCAAACTTTGAGAATGTGAATTTGGTTTTAAAAATGTATCACCCCCTTAAAAAAGTGCTTCCGTGACCGTTTTTTGAAATTCTTTCGATTGTCTTGTCAATTATACATGTATAAGAACTGTATGAACATAGTTTTGTCATATTTTATTGTCATATATATATATATATATATATATATATATATATATATATATATATATATATATATATATATATATATATAGCACTATGTTATGCCAAGAATCAACCTAGATGGCCTGTTAGTTATGTATGATGGGGGAGAAGTGGGACTCTGTTAATTTTAACGACTTTTTAAAATAACTTCCAAAATTACCAGGTGCGCCCCCTATTGGATGGGCACGGGTGGGGGGTGTTCCTTAACAAAACCGTAGACCTCTTGCACCCCCCTAAAGGCATTAAACATTTAAAAAAATGTGCTCCAGTTAACCCATTCCAATCACCAGGCACACGGCTGTCCATTTGCAATATGTTTCAAGGGTCATTTACCATCATGAATTTGACATGCTCAAAAATACTGCAGAAATGCAGAATTGATTGGCCCGGTGATCTCGGGATGGCCGGGCAGTGATAATTGTTCCTTTCCATCGCTCATTGTGTTGATTTCATCATGTACTGTCCATTTGCAATATGTTTCAATGGGCATTTACCATCACAAATTTGACATGTTCAAAAATACTGCAGAAATGCAAAATTGACTGGCCTGATAGTGATTCTGGTTCCTCCATCGCTCTTTGGTGATGGTCTATTACTGTTTAAACATATTGCAAATGGACAAAAGTCAGCCAGCAAGTCACCATCCATCAGTCAATTAGATATCATTCTGACACCAAACTGATACAAGCTGACACCACCACCCACCTTTTCCAACTCGTTTAGAGGTCAACTATCACATGTTTCAGAGCAGGCCCAAAATTCACAGCGCCTTCTGTTTAAACCATAATAAAAACATAGTTACGTTCTAGCTGCGGGTCCAGTTCTGACATTATGTAAGAGAATACCCCCTTGAAATGGACAAAAATGAATGGGAAAACATTGGCATAGGACAAACCATATACACGGTGTCCAATACCACCCAATTCGGCGTTGATTCATGCAAAATGTATTGCAAATGCCATATGGCAATTGCCAGTTGTAACACTTCAGAAATCCAACAGGTGGCGTGTGCGCTCCACTGTGGTTTTTCATATTGGAAATGTACCCCAAGTCAACATCCAAAAGCAAAGTTTTGAAAAAATGAACTTTTTGTCAAAAACTTATCACCCCTTAAAAAAGTGCAAGAACTGTATGAACATACTTTTGTCCAATTTTATTATCATAATTTTTTTAAGGCATATGTTTTGTCCATTTGCAATATGATTTCATAGAAAGTCAAAAGTCAAAAGTCAAAAATTGCAAAATCTCAGAAAAAACTTCACACACCCCTAAAAAAGTGCTTTCTGGACCGTTTTTCAAAATTCTTTCAATTTTTGTGTCAATTACACATGTATAAGAACTGTATCAACATAGTTTAGTCATATTTTATTATCATTTTTTTTTTAACTTGTGCATAAGGCATATGTTTTGTGGGGGCCAAATGTCATAAGAAATTTGACATGCTCAAAAATCCTAGAGAAATGCAAAATTGACTGGCCTGATGAACTCGGGATGGCCGGGCAGTGATTGTTGTTCCTTTCCATCATTCGTTGTGTTGATTTCATCATGTCCATTTGGTGATGTTTTTTTCACTATAGAATCATATTGCAAATGCACGTGCATTTGCAATATGTTTCAATGGGCATTTACCATCACGAATTTGTCATGCTCAAAAATCATGCAGAATTGCAATATTGACTGGCCTGATGAACACAGGATGACTGGGCAGAGATAGTTGCTCCTTTCCATCACTCGTGGTGTTGATTTCATCATGTCCATTTGGTGATGTTTTCTCACTTTTGCAAAGTCACTG
This sequence comes from Oncorhynchus masou masou, assembly GCF_036934945.1. NCBI lineage: Eukaryota > Metazoa > Chordata > Actinopteri > Salmoniformes > Salmonidae > Oncorhynchus > Oncorhynchus masou. The sequence continues at coordinate 8,137,204 of NC_088231.1, read as the reverse complement.
TGCATTTGCAATATGGTTCAATGGGCATTCACCATCACAAAATTGTCATGCTATAAAAATCGTGCAGGAATGCAAAATTGACTGGCCTGATGAACACAGGATGGCCTGGCAGTGATAGTTGTGTTGATTTCATTATGTCCATTTGTTCATGTTTTCTCACTTTTGCAAAGTCACTGTGCATTTGCAATATGGTTCAATGGCCATTCACCATCACGAATTTGTTATAAAAATCATGCAGGAATGCAAAATTGACTGGCCCGATGAACTCGGGATGGCTGGGCAGTGATTCTGGTACCTCTCCATCGCTCGTTAGGGTTGATTTCAGAATGTCACTTTTGGTGATGGTACCTTACTGTTTAAACATATTGCAAATGGACAAGAGTCACCAGCAAGTCACCGTCCATCAGTCAATTAGAGATCATTCTGACACCAAACTGATACAAACTGACACCAAACCCACTTTTCCCAACTCGTTTAGTAGCCAACTATCAAATACTTCAGAGCTGGCCCAAAATTCACAACGCCTTCGGTTCAAACCATAAAAAAAACATAAAACACGTAGTTACGTTCTAGCTGCGGGTCCATTTCTTATGTTATGTGTAGGCCTAGCTGAGGCGACCCCGAATCCCAAGTTTGATGTCCGAGTAAAACCCTAATTGGTTTTGAATGGGGTCCTTGAATGAGCTATCGGACAGAAACGTTGGGTTTTGTCTCTATGGGCCGAGACGGTCATAATGCACCTAGTCTTGTGATTCTGGGACATTTCCGTGATGCAAAAATGAATTGAAGTCATTGCAAATGTACGAGGCTGTTTCTCGGTCCGAGAAACTTCTAGAGCGATGTAACTCACCACGCACTATCGACCTGAGGTCTAGAACAGGTTTCTAAAGTTTCGGAACTCTAGGTCTGACGGTTCTTTTTTAGCTCGAACAAGGCTAACTATTGGAGGCACTGTCTGTCTCTACGCACCCCAATACGTCCCTCCTTCCAAGTTGTGTGTCTGTGTGATTTAGTTTTCCTTTGAATTTTTATGGGAAAAATGCCTGATTTACAGTTCATGGAGGTTACCTAATCAAACATATGACGTTTTGGACAGATTTGATTTTTTTAACCCTTTGAAACAGCCCCTGAGACAATTATGGCACTTCCGGTTGGCACAGGTAGCTATAAGTCAACACATATCCTTATGGGGGTATGCTTTTACAGAATCCTGAGTTTTAAGTCTTTACGTTAAGAATTGACTGATTTACACAGGGTTGAATGCACTATGTCTATCAAACTGCAGGCAAGGTATGAATATACACTTTTAGGGTGATTTTAACCACTTCCGGTTGGTCCAGGAAGCTTAGAATCAACACAGGTAGACCTCATACTGGCCTGATGGACTGTCATAGAAGACAGCGTCATACGGCATTCATAACCCATATAGGCTTCATGTTTAATTTAGGGGTGCAGGCAATGTATTCCTATGGGGAGAGAAGTCAATGCAAACTGTTTGATGTAAACACCTTATTTTAACTGTGAAGGGTTAAGGCCACACGGTCAAGGTAAGGCTTGCACGGATCGGGATGACCTTAGGAACGTACCTGAGGTCGAATTGTGTTTCTCACCCTAACGGTTCTCACACTGTCATCCAAAAGCAAATGACTTTGTGGTGCAGGCTTCATTTTGGGGCTACTTTTCTAATGGTCGCTGCGCTTAGACCGAGCGAGCTACGGTCAAGCGGGATATCTCGTTGAACTCCGCACGGCCTAGGGATTATGGTAATGCCATTGCCTGCTCTCTGTGTCTATAAGCACCGCACTTTGTCACTACATCCTTGCTGTGTGTGTGTGTGAGAGCTTTTCTTTGACATCTGTTGGGAGAAATGACTGATTTTACAGTTCATGAGGGTTGCCTAATCACACATATGAAGTTTTGAAAAGATCTGACCTTTTTAACCCTTGGAAACAGCCACTATGACACCATTTAAGGCTCCTTGACTTTGACGTGAAGTGGAAAAATAATTTCTCTATTTTCATTTTGGACCTTTAATCCCAGAAAAATGGCCATAACTCAAAAACCGTTGAGGCCTAGACACCATCTTGTTTGGGGCCAACTGCCCATTATGCCAAACCTATGCTCACCAAGTTTCGGTTTCTAAATATTTTCCGTTTTCGAGATAAGGCCTCGTCGTGATTCGTGATGTTTTGTCAAATTGCAATATGATTGATATTGCCCTCTGTAGGGGTTTTCCGGGATAGCGGAAAAATGACCAAAATTTGATTATTTTATAAAACGAAAACCGAATGTCCGACAAAGTTCATTTGATAACTTCCCGGTAGGTCCGGCCCTGCCGCTCGGCCCGACGCCGTCCGCGAATTTTACAAACGTTTTCGGACGTCTAGTAAGGGACCGTACATTTGCAATATGGACTTTCTCACTAACCATACAGCAAATATCAAAATGTTCCCTTAATGTATGTGTAGGCCTAGCTGAGGCAACCCCGAATCCCAAGTTTCAGCTTGATAGGTCATTTGGAGCCCGAGCAGCGACCTTAATTGGTGCTGAAAATCCACATTATCGGCCATTGCTACGGGGTCCTTGAATGAGCTATTGGACAGAAACGTAGGGGTCCGTCTCTATGGGCCGAGGCGGTTTCAATGCACCAAGTCTTGCAACTCTGGGACTTTTCTAAATGTCGTCATTTTCCTAATGGTCAAAATGAATTGAAGTTATTGCAAATATACAAGGCTGTTTCTCAGTCTGAGAACCGTCTAGAGCCACATAACTCACCGTGCACTATCGACTTGAGCTCTAGAACAGGTTACCAAAGTTTCAGAGCTCTAGGTCTGACGTTTCTCTGAAAGTTCAAACAAAGGTAACTATTGCAGGCTCTGTGTGTCTCTAAGCTCCACACTGTGTCACTCCATCCTTGCTGTGTGTGTGAGAGTTTTTCTTGGAAATCTGATGGGAGAAATTACTTATTTACAGTTCATGAGGGTTGCCCAATCACACACATGAAGTTTTGGTAAGATGTAACTTTTTCAACCCTTCGAAACAGCCCCTATGACCCCAATTTAAGGCACTTCCGGTTGTCACAGGAAGCTGAAAGTGAACACATCCTCAATGGGGTAGGCTTTTACAGAATCCTGAGTTTAAAGTCTTTACGTTAAGAACTGACTAATTTACACAGGGTTGGATGCACTTTTTCTTACAAACTGCAGGTTGGGTATGGCAAAACACTTTTGGGTGATTTTAACAGCTTCTGGTTGCTCCAGGAAGCTTAGAATTTATAAAGGTAGACCTCATAGTGGCCTTATAGATTGTCATCGAAGACAAGTTCATAAGGCTGTCATAACCCACACAGGCTTCAGGTTGAATTTAGGGAAGCAGTCAATGTATTCCTATGGGGAGAGATGTCATTGTAATCTGTGAGATGGAAAAACCCTGTTTTCACTGTTAAGGGTTAATGCCACATGGTCAAGGTTAGGCTTGCACAGATCGGGAGGACCTTAGGAATATACCTGTGGTTGAATTGTCCTTCTAACCTTAACGGTTCCGCCGCTGTCCCCTAAAAGCACCTGCAATTTAGGGACAAGCTTCACATTGAGCCTACGATTTTTCATGGTTGCTGCCATCAGTGCGAGCTACAGTTAAGAGGGGTGTCTCGTTGAACTCGGCACGGCCTAGAGACTATGGTGATGCCAATTTTCAGATTATCATTTTGATGATGGTGATCACTGTTTAAACATATTGCAAATGTACAAAAGTCAGCCAGCAAATCAGCGTCCATCAGTCAATTAGATATCATTCTGACACCAAACCTACTTTTTCCAACTCGTTTAGAAGCCAACTATCACTGAAAGATTAGTGGAATCTGTGTTGGTAGCTGGGCTCACTGCTCCCCATCCTCTGCCATTACAGGGAGAGGAATTAGTCAGGCAACTGACCGGATATATGTCCAGTTCTTCACCTGGATCTCCACTGATTTAACACGACCATCTGTCCCAGGCATGGTCTTAATGATAAGGCCCATCGGCCAGGAGGCTCGAGGCAGCTGAGGGTCCACCATCATTACTACTTGGCCAGTTTCCAGGCTGGTCATTTCTCTCTGCCATTTCCCTCTGTGCTGTAGAGTTGGTAGGTAATGCCGACTGAATCGGGCCCAAAAATGGTCAGCTAAGATCTGGCTGTGTCGCCACCGGCGTCTGCCAACGAGGTTGGTATCAGCATACATGGCTTGAGATAGTGACGAATCTCGTATTCCCATCAAGAGCATATTCGGTGTAACCGGATCGGGGTCAGCGATGTCTGCAGAGAGATATCCCAAGGGTTTGGAGTTCAGTATCCCTTCCACCTCTATCAAGACGGTCCTCAAGACAGTTTCAGTGACAGTTTGGTCCCCCAGTACGACTCGTAAAGCCGTTTTTACAGATTTGATCTCTCACTCCCATGTTCCTCCAAAATGAGGAGCTCTTGGAGGGTTAAATTTGAATGACATTTGTTGGTCCATCAGCTGATCCTGGAGGCTGGGTTGGAAGGCTTCCTCCAACCTAGCTTCTCCTACCTTGAAGTTTGTGCCTCTGTCAGCCAGGATCTCGTAGGGTTTCCCCCGTCGGGAGATAAACCGTCGTAGGGCCGTGAGGAAGGCTTCAGTATCCAAACTCTCCAGTAGGTCCAGGTGGACCCATCTCGTTGTCAAACACTTGAATAGAATGCCCCAGCGCTTTTCCACTCAATGACCTAGCTTGATCGTCAAGGGGCCAAAGCAATCGACTCCTGTTGACCAGAAAGGTGGTTTGAGGAGGCGCCAGCGAGCAGGGGGTAAATCTGCCAGTTTGAGCACAGTGGCTCTGGCCCGCCATCTCTGACATTCCATGCTGGTGTATTGGTGCTTACGAATGGCTCCTCATCCTCCAAGTATCCAGTACTTCCGCCTCATCTCCCCATAGACTCTCTCTCACATGGGCCTTTTCTACAATCACATACAGTGCCTTGCGAAAGTATTCGGCCCCCCTCGACATTTTGCCACATTTCAGGCTTCAAACATAAAGATATAAAACTGTATCTTTTTGTGAAGAATCAACAACAAGTGGGACATAATCATGAAGTGGAACGACATTTATTGGATATTTCAAACTTTATTTAACAAATCAAAAACTGAAAAATTGGGCGTGCAAAATTATTCAGCCCCTTTACTTTCAGTGCAGCAAACTCTCTCCAGAAGTTCAGTGAGGATCTCTGAATGATCCAATGTTGACCTAAATGACTAATGATGATAAATACAATCCACCTGTGTGTAATCAAGTCTCCGTATAAATGCACCTGCACTGTGATAGTCTCAGAGGTCCGTTAAAAGCGCAGAGAGCATCATGAAGAACAAGGAACACACCAGGCAGGTCCGAGATACTGTTGTGAAGAAGTTTAAAGCCGGATTTGGATACAAAAAGATTTCCCAAGCTTTAAACATTCCAAGGAGCACTGTGCAAGCGATAATATTGAAATGGAAGGAGTATCAGACCACTGCAAATCTACCAAGACCTGGCCGTCCCTCTAAACATTCAGCTCATACAAGGAGAAGACTGATCAGAGATGCAGCCAAGAGGCCCATGATCACTCTGGATGAACTGCAGAGATCTACAGCTGAGGTGGGAGACTCTGTCCATAGGACAACAATCAGTCGTATATTGCACAAATCTGGCCTTTATGGAAGAGTGGCAAGAAGAAAGCCATTTCTTAAAGATATCCATAAAATGTGTCGTTTAAAGTTGGGACCTGGGAGACACACCAAACATGTGGAAGAAGGTGCTCTGGTCAGATGAAACCAAAATTGAACTTTTTGGCAACGATGCAAAACGTTATGTTTGGCGTAAAAGCAACACAGCTCATCACCCTGGACACATCATACCCACTGTCAAACATGGTGGTGGCAGCATCATGGTTTGGGCCTGCTTTTCTTCAGCAAGGACAGGGAAGATGGTTAAAATTGATGGGAAGATGGATGGAGCCAAATACAGGACCATTCTGGAAGAAAACCTGATGGAGTCTGCAAAAGACCTGAGACTGGGACGGAGATTTGTCTTCCAACAAGACAATGATCCAAAACATAAAGCAAAATCTACAATGGAATGGTTCAAAAATAAATATATCCAGGTGTTATAATGGCCAGGTCAAAGTCCAGACCTGAATCCAATCGAGAATCTGTGGAAAGAACTGAAAACTGCTGTTCACAAATGCTCTCCATCCAACCTCACTGAGCTCGAGCTGTTTTGCAAGGAGGAATGGGAAAAAAATTCAGTCTCTCGATGTGCAAAACTGATAGAGACATACCCCAAGCGACATACAGCTGTAATCGCAGCAAAAGGTGGCGCTACAAAGTATTAACTTAAGGGTGCTGAATAATTTTGCACGCCCAATTTTTCAGTTTTTGATTTGTTAAAAAAAGTTTGAAATATCCAATAAATGTCGTTCCACTCCATGATTGTGTCCCACTTGTTGTTGATTCTTCACAGAAAAATACAGTTTTATATCTTTATGTTTGAAGCCTGAAATGTGGCAAAAGGTCGCAAAGTTCAAGGGGGCCGAATACTTTCGCAAGGCACTGTATTTCAAAGCAGGCCCGTAATTCACAGCGCCTTCAGTTTCAACCACGGTAAAAACATAAAACACGTAGTTACGTTCCAGCTGCGGGTCCAGTTCTGACATTATGTGTAGGCCTATGTGAGGCGACCCCGAATCCTGAGTTTCGGCTCGATAGGTCATTCGGTGCCCGAGCAACGACATTAATTGGTGGTGAAAATCCACTTTTTCCGGGCGTTGCTATGGGGTCCTTGAATTAGCTATCGGACAGATAGAGTCCGTATCAGTAGAGGCGGTTTCAATGCACCTAGTCTTGCGACTCTGAGACTTTTCTAAATGTCGTAATTTTCGTAATGGTCGAAATGGATTGAAGTTATTGTAAATGTACGAGGCTGTTTCTCGGTCTGAGAACCTTCTAGAGCCACATAATTCACCACGCACCTTTGACTTGAACTCTAGATCAGGTTTCTTCAGAGCTCTAAGTCTGACGGATCATTGATAGTTCAAACAAAGGTAACTATTGCAGGCTGTGTGTCTCTCTAAGCCCCACACTGTGTCACTCCATACTTGCTGTGTATATAGCCCCTAGTTGCCCAAAAGCCCTGTCCGCCTCAACTGACCACTGCAGACGTACAGAACCCCCCTTCAGCAGTGAGGTACTGGGAGCAGCCACCTGACCAAAAGAAGAAGCGTGCCCCGTGCATTAATTCAAAGAGGTAGTGGGTAACTGTACCTCACCGTGATTTTATTGAGACGTTGATAATCAATGCAAGGGCGCAGACCTCCCTCCTCCTTTTTCACAAAAAAGAAACTCGAGGAGACGGGTGAGGTGGAGGACCGAATGTACCCGACGCAGGGATTCTGAGACAAATGTCTCCATAGCCATCGTCTCCGCTTGCGACAGGGGATTCACGTTGACTCCTGGGAAGTGCAGCGTCTACCAGGAGATTTATCGCACAATCCCCCTGTAGATGGTGCGGAAATTGAGTAGCCTTATTTTTACAGAAGGCTAGAGCCAAATCAGCATATTCGGAGGTGATGCGCACAGTGGAGAAATGGTCTGGACTTTCCACTGTAGTAGCACCAACGGAAACCCCTACACACCTCCCTGAGCACTCTCACGACCACCTCATGAGAGCCCTCTGTTGCCATGAAATGATGGGGTCATGACGAGCCAACCAGGGAAGGCCCAGTGCCACGGGAAACGAAGGAAAGCAGAACTTGGTGAATAGCCGGAGCAGTTTAATATATAAAACTAACGGCATATAAAACAACAAATACATGGGTACAAAACCCCAATGTCCCAACAAGGACATTGGGGACACAGAGGGAAAATATACAACATGTAATTAGGGAATTGAAACCAGGTGAGTGTGAAAACAAGAAAAAACAAATGGAACATGAAAAATGGATTGGCGACGGCTAGAAGATAGGTGACGTAGACCGCCGAACACCACCCGAATAAGGAGAGGAACTTCTGCAGAAGCCGTGACACTCAAGCTGAGTAAACACATATGTCTAAATAAGTGACACATTTTACCTGACCTGGTAAAGAATAACTCAGGGCCCTATCCATCCATAACACTTTCCACAGAGCCCAGCATATTCTCTTCAATCATACACAAGTGTTGTCATAACCAATGGATCACATTGGCATGTCAGGTGTGGTCCATCGTCAGTTTACAGCAGTAGTGAATGAGGTGTGTGGGTGTGGGTGAGGGTGAGTGGCACTGGGTTGCAAGCCTCAACAACGGAATTGTATTGAATTAATCAGATCCAATGATTTAATGCTCATATGTCAGGGTGCAGCTCGTACTTCTATATGAGGAAGCTACAGCTAATGAGAAAATGTCAGAGGATACTTCATTAACCTCTGCATAAATGTTTTGGCCTCTTTAGAACACTATCTCCAGTAAGCCTTTTAAACAACTTGATAAATAACTTCTAGCATATCAAGAAAATATCTAATTTTGGTTATTACGTAGTAGCTCAAACCAGCTCTGTGTTTAACAAGTAGGACGACATTAGCAACACCCACACATCCGCATCAATCACATTGATAGGTGTGGTTCCTGTCACACTGAGTAGGATATTTGCATGATATGTGGTCCTTTGGTGTAGCTTCGGAGGTTGTCAATGTGATATGCCACACAGGTGTGATGGCAGGTATCTGATGTAGTCTACAGTTGTACCAAGCTCAGTTCTAAGGAAAGACACAATCGCAAAGAGACCGGGAAGAGAAGAGACACCAATCACAGAGTTCAGGTTGGATTACACTTTTCAGGCTCTGATATTAGCAGTGTAACTGAGTGAAAATGTTTGTATTTAAATCCCTTACAATTTAGGTAATTTTCAGTGGAAAGTGCAGACACTGACTAATATTCTGAATTCTGCTTTTCTGATTGAAGAGTTAACATTGTGGTGTTGTTGTCTCTCTCTCTATTTCTGTGTGGTCATTGGAATGTTAAAGCCCGCATTTCGTAACTGAGCCTGCACAAAAATGAACTCTTCCAACCATTCTACTGTCCTCTCTGGCTATCTGGAGCCAGTTTATACTTTAAAAACGGCCTGCTATGCAGTCAACATCATCCTGAGTCTACCCACCAATGGCTATGTGCTGTGGCTGATACTGACCGGAACCGGAGGGACGGTGGCCTCAGAGTTCTTCGCTCTCAACTTGGCTGTATCCGAGATCCTCTACAGCCTGTGTGCTGTCTTTGTTTTTGTCTACAGACACCTCCCTATTCCTCCTATCCTAGCTCTACTTACATTCTTCAGTGGTTTTATATACCACGGCCGCCCCCTGTTCCAGTGCTGTATATGTTTTGAGCGCTACCTGGCAGTTGTCCATCCTGTGTTCTTCTTGAAGTACAGACCCCTGAGATACAAGGTGTGGTGTTCTGGATTGGTTTGGCTGGTTTTGATTGCGTTCTGTTTTACTTTTTCGCTTGTAAAAGACCACAAAATTGTCATGTGTTATGTGTCTTTTGGCGAAGTTCTGGTCTTACTTTCATTTATGTTATTCTGCTGCCTCTCAGTTCTCAGGGCTCTGAAACAGCCTGGGCCAGGTGAAGGGGATAGTGAGAGGGAGGGGACAAATAAAATGAAGATGAGGGCGTTTAAGATCATTTTGATAATCACGGTGTCCATGATGGCAAACCACCTCCCATGGGTAGTGGTTTTACCTTTCTTTGGAGTATTAGATTCAAGGCAGTTTTTTTATGCAAAATACGTGTGTTTCTACATCAGTGTGGTCAGTGGGTTTGTGCAACCCCTCCTCTACCTCCACAGGGCTGGGAAACTGCCCTTTATCAGAGGTCTCTGAGGGAGAGTTTATATTCCCAGTTTCATCTGATACAGAGGGCCAATTGTAACCTGTTTACAACTGTTATGTGATAGCTTGTAAAGAAGTTGGTACTTGTAGATGCGCTGGCAAAAATATGTACCTGTTTAGGGTTGCAGTATTCTGGTAACCTGACCTAAAACGTTCTCCAGAAATCCTGGTCAGAAGATTCCAGTAATCAGGAGGTAATTACAAGGAAATCCAGAATTTTGCATCCCTAGGTTTGATTCATTCCCTTGTATCTAGGAAGACTATTTATCAATCTTCTTGCTTGTCTTTCACAATGCATCTTTGTGTTTGTATTTAATAGTGAGATGGGAGGATAAGACCCACATGTATTGTTTTTTTAATACTTCATATTCAATAAATGCTTGTTGAACTACACGTCTTTTACTTTTTGTAGAGCAGAATTATTTTTAAAAAACTATTAGCGGTCTTTGCGTGCACATTTGGGACTAAGATGGGTTTGAGTCCAGTCAGAGTAAACAGGCTTTTTGCATGTCAGGTCAAGAGAAATATGATACACAACTGCAGGCAGGGGGGCAGACACTCCTCTTGTTGTTGCTCTGGTCTGTATACAAAATGGCACCCTATACCATATAAATGGCTCTGGTCAGAAGTAATGCACTGCATTGTGAATGTGGTGCCATTGTGGGCATTCTATGTTGTGTGTCTGTTTGTCTGTTTGGCCTGATATGGTTCTCAATCAGAGGCAGGTGTTAGTCATTGTCTCTGATTGGGAACCATATTTAGGTAGCCTGTTTGGTGTTGAGTTTTGTGGGTGATTGTTCCTGTCTCTGTGTTTGCACCAGATAGGGCTGTTTTGGTTTTCCACGTTTGTTGTTTTGTAATATGTTCATGTTTAGTATGTCTTATTAAAAAACATGAATAGAAACCACGCTGCATTTTGCTCCGCCTCTCCTTCACCTCAAGAAAACCGTTACATAGGCAGATGCTTCTGAAACTGTGAAAAGTGACTTGGCGTGTGGGAAGAGTTTGACTCTAGAGAAATGGCATTTTAAAACATGTATACTGAATCTAGACTACGACACGCTAAACACATTTTTAGACCCAATCGCCATCTCTTCAAACTAAGTTACTACATACAGTATAGTCCAGGTTGTTACATTCTTTATGAAATGGGTATTTTAAATTATGTGTAATTTGATGTAGTGAGCTTTGGAACTATGGATGTATGTCCATTTTAAAGTATTCATGAAATTCCTATGATGCTGGTAATGATAATATAGATTTGTATATTTATTGAGGCCAATACGTAAAGCTTATTTACGAGCAGTGATACTACCAAGAGCAGTGTGTAGGTTTATCTTTTTTCTCATTAACGGACCAAAATACCAACAAATCTCAAAATTCATAGGTAGATGCAAAAATGTGATATTAGAATACATATCTTGGAATATTCAGATGTTGACTACAGTATTTCGTTATATACATGTATTTGTCTTTCGTGTCTTTGATAATATAGTTGGAGTAAAGTGACAACTTGATGATCATCTACTCCTGATGCATTTGTTGTTTCTGATCTGATCGTGTCTGTCTTCTCCCAAAACCAGGTTGTGTCCCAAATGCCACTCTTCAGCAAGTATTCCCAAACTGTCGTGGGTACGCCAAATAAAAATGTGATTCACATTTTTCCCCCCATTTTCCAACAGGCCATTTATATTTTCCAACGGAGCTATACATTTGGGTGAGTTTTTTTCTCTCCTGAGTAGCCTCGTTTTCACTTTCAAAAATAAAATGAAACCATCATGTGTTCAGCGAAACAACAACACAATGTCAAATACAGGTAGCCTCGTCAAATATTTAAGATCCAAACACATTAACCGTTACTCTCTCGTGAGAATTCCACTGCAGCATCCACTGAGAGGCTCTTGCTGCCAAGGGAATGCCTGACAGCTTGAAAGACAGTTTGGACACTACAGTGAAAATGATTAACTTTGTTATAGCAAAGCCCTTGAACTCTCTTGTATTTTCTGCACTACGCAATGATATGGGAAGCGAACTTGTAACGCTTTTACAACGTAAAGAACTGTGCTGGTAATCAAAGGGCAAAGTATTGAAGCAATATTTTGATTAAAGAGACGAGCTTAAATGTTTCTTTACTGACCGTAACTTTCACTTGTCTGACCGCTTGCATGATGACGAGTTTCTGACACGACTGGCCTATCTGGGTGATGTTTTTTCTCGCCTGAATGATCTGAATGTAGGATTACAAGGACTCTCCACAACTATATTCAATGTGCGGGACATAATTGAGGCTATGATTAAGAAGTTGAAGCTCTTCTGTGTCTGCATTATTAACAAGGACAACACACAGGTCTTTCCATCATTTAATGTTTTTTTGTGTGCAAATTAACTCAAGCTTTCGGACAATGTCAAATGTGATATATCGAAGCACCTGAGTGAGTTGGGTGCTCAATTACGCAGGTACGTTCCCGAATCGGAGGTACGTTCCCGGATGACACAAACAGCTGGATTCATTTTCCCTTTTCATGACCTGCCTCCAGTCCACTTACCGATATCTGAACAAGAGAGCCTCATCAAAATTGTATCAAGCAATTCTGTGAGAATTTAATTTAAATCAGAAGCCACTGCAAAATTTCTGAATTGGGCTGCGCTCAGAGTATCCTGCCTTGGCAAATCGCTCTGTTAAGATACTGATGCCCTTGCAACCACGTACCTATGTGAGAGTGGATTTTTGGCCCTCTCTAGCTTTAAAACTAAATACAGGCACAGACTGTGTGTGGAAAATGATTTAAGACTGAAACTCTCTCCAATACAACCCAACATTGCAGAGTTATGTGCATCCTTTCAAGAGCACATTTTTCGAAAAACAAATAAGGTTTTATATGTAAGATGGTTAAATAAGGAGCAAAATTATTGATTATTATTATATTATTTCTTCTGCCCTGGTCCGATAAGAGCTCTTTGTCACTTCCCACAGGCCAGCTTGTGATAAAAACTCACACTCATTCTTATGTTTAATAAATGTATCGTATAGTGCGTGTGTGGCAGGCTTACAATGATGGCAAAAAACAACACTTGAGAGAGTGCTAACCCTGGTGCGAGAGGGGGTACGCAGCTGGAGGTCAAATGTTTTAAGGGGTACAGGATTATAACAAGTTTGGAAATCCCTGGACTCTGGTCAAAAGTAGTGGACTACGTAAGGAAAAGGGTGACATTTGAGATGCATTGAACTCAACCGTTCAATCCTCCATCTGTACCCAGAGAAGCAGATTCCAGAGAGGCAATGAACACTTCTGAAGGGGGATTCTTATTTCCCCTCTGTGGTCAACAACACCGGCCAGACTACCCACCCAACTCACGCCCTGACCATACTAAAACAGAGACATAACAAAAAAACTAAGGTCAGAACATGACAGTCCCCCCCCCCCCAAAGGTGCGGACTCTGGCCGCAAAACCTGAACCTACAGGGGAGGGTCTGGGTGGGCGTCTGTCCGCGGGGGCGGCTCTGGCGCGGGACGTGGACCCCACTCCATCATAGTGGCGCCTTGGGAACGGCGACCCTCGCTGCCGACCTCGGACTAGGGACCCGAGCAGAGGGTCCCGAATGGACGAGAGATTCCGGCAGCACTGTGCGATTCCGGCAGCTCCTGACTGACGGGCGAATCTGGCAGCTCCTGACTGACGGGCGAATCTGGCAGCTCCTGACAGACGGGCGGCTCCGGCAGCTCAGGACAGAAGGGAGACCCCGGCAGCTCAGGACAGACGGGAGACTCCGGCAGCTCAGGACAGACGGGAGACTCCGGTAGCTCAGGACAGACGGGAGACTCCGGCAGCTCAGGACAAACGGGAGACTCTGGCAGCGCTGGACAGGAGGGAGACTCTGGCAGCGCTGGAGGCGCACTGGAGATCTCGAGCACCGAACCTGCACAACTCGTCCGGGCTGGATACTCCCCGTAGCCAGGCCAGTGCGGCGAGGTGGAACAGACCACACTGGGCTGTGCTGGTGAACCAGGGACACCGTGCGTAGGGCTGGTGCCATGTACCCCGGGCCGAGGAGACGCACTGGAAACCAGATGCGCTGAGCCGTCTTCATGGCACCTGGCTCGATGCCCACTCTAGCCCGGCAGATACGAGGCGCTGCAATGTACGGCACAGGGCTATGCACACGCCCTGTGGAGACCGCGCGCCTCACGGCATAACACAGTGCCTGCCCAGTCCCTCTCGCTATCCGGTAAGCACGGGGAGTTGGCTTAGGTCTCCTACCTGACTTATCCACACTCCCCGTGTGCCACCACCCCCCCAATACATTTTTGGGGCTGCCAGCGAGCAGGGGGTAAATCTGCCAGTTTGGGCACAGTGGCTCTGGCCCGCCATCTCTGACATTCCATGCTGGTGTATTGGTGCTTACGAATGGCTCCTCGTCCTCCAAGTATCCAGAAATTCCGCCTCATCTCCCCATAGACTCTCTCACCCATGGGCCTTTTCTACAATCACATATTTCAGAGCAGGCCCGTAATTCCCAGCGTCTTCAGGTTCAACCACGGTAAAAACACAAAACACGTAGTTACATTCCAGCTGCGGGTCCAGTTCTGACATTATGTGTAGGACTATGTGAGGCGACCCCGAATCCCGAGTTTCGGCTCGATAGGTCATTCGGTGCCCGAGCAACGACATTAATCGTTGGGGATAATCTACTTTTTCCGGGCGTTGCTATGGGGTCATTGAATGAGCTATCGGACAGAAACGTTTGAGTCCGTCTCTATCGGCCGAGGCGGTTTCAATGCAACTAGTCTTGCGACTCTGAGACTTTTCTAAATGTCGTCATTTTCGTAATGGTCAAATGAATTGAAGTTATTGTAAATGTACGAGGCTGTTTCTTGGTCTGAGATCCTTCTAGAGCCACATAACTGACCACGCACCTTTGACTTGAACTCTAGAACAGGTTTCTTCAGAGCCTTAGGTCTGACGGATCATTGATAGTTCAAACAAAGGTAACTATTGCAGGCTCTGTGTGTCTATGAGCCCCACACTGTGTCACTCCATCCTTGCTGCGTGTGTGTGTGAGTTTTTCTTGGAAATCTGATGGGATAAATGACTGATTTACAGTTCATGAGGGTTTCCTAATCACACATATGAAGTTTTGGACAGATGTGACTTTTTTAACTCTTCGAAACAGCCTCTATGCCCCCAATTTAAGGTACTTCCGCTTGGCACAGGAATCTAAAAGTAAACACATATCCTCAATGGGGTGGGCTTTTACATAATCCTGAGTTTAAAGTATTTATGTTAAGAACTCTATGATTTACAGAGGGTTGAATGAGTGTGTGTGATTTCAGAAAATCACAAATCTTGCAGAGCTCCGAAACCCACCTTAACGTACTCGTCTGAACACGCTGCAACTGGATCTGTAACTTTTTGAAAAAATAAAATTCTTTGAGCATTACCAATTGTACATTGTACAATTTCTCTCAAATTACGATAGATAAATTGCTGGTTCCTTTTTCCTGACACGGTAGGTTCATGTACTTTGACGTGAAGTGGTCAAATTAGTGCTCTATTTTCATTTTTGACCTTTAATCCCAGAAAAATGGCCTTAACTAAAAAAGTGTTGAGGCCTCGACACCATCTTGTTTCTGGGCTAACAGCCCATTAGTCCAAATCTATGCTCACCAAGTTTTGTCTTCGAAGTCTTTTTCCTTTAGGAGAAATGGCCATGTTGTGATTGGTGATTGATGTTTTGTACATTTGTAATAAGATTCCATTCGCCATCTGGTGGAGTTTACCGGGACAGCGGAAAAATGACGTACATTTGCAATATGGAGATTCTCATCAATTATACAGCAAATGCTGAAAAGTGCCCTTCATGTATGACACAAATCAGCGTGTAAAAATACATGTTGGTTGTTAGCCTATCTACCACAGTGTCAAAGCTAGGTGGCGAGACCCTCCCTCCTCCAATTGGCTATCGAGCAGATTTGTTTTCTGTAAGTTGGAGGAGCTATGTGCAACTATGTGGATCTTATAGACCACGATCACTGTTAAAATGTAGATCTCAATCTATTTTAAACTGATTATATTTTTTCACTGTTTGTAAATCCTGACCCAAAATTATTTCATCTAATTGAGGCATCTAAGAAAGAACATGTTCCCATTTGTTTGAATGTAGTATGTGATGGACAAATTGCACTTTCAGATTTTAATCGGAAACAGACTGTTTGATAAATCTGCAGATGAACTTGAGAAATAATTACTTTTTCATAATTAACACTACCTCCATCTATTTTTGGTTGTATTGCTGATGACAATAGTATCACTAGAATTATTACTGTAGATTTTCCCTCTATTTTTCTTATTTCCAATAAAGGCTTAATGTAATGGTTGCGTAACTGGTGGCAGGGAAGTCAAACGCAGGAGGGCAGAACTTGGTGAATAGCCAGAGTAGTTTAACGTCTTCGATATAGGCGGCACTATTTTCATTTTTGGATGAAAAAAGATATTTTGTCACGAAAAGATGCTCAACTCTGCATATAATTGACAGCTTTGGAAAGAAAACACTCTGACATTTCCAAAACTGCAAAGATATTGTCTGAGTGCCACAGAACTGATGTTACAGGCGAAACCCAGATAAAAATCCAATCAAGATGTGCCACATTTTTGGAAACCGCCTCATGCCAATGACTCCTTATATGGCTGTGAATGAGCTACGAATGAGCTTACGTTTTCCACGCATTCCCCAAGGTGTCTACAGCATTGTTACGTCTTTTTAGGCATTTCCATTGGAGAATGGCTGTAAGGGACCATATATAGCGAGTGGTCACATGGTGTCTCCTGGAGAAAATATTGCGTAAAATACTGAGTTAGCCAATTTTCCAATCGTTTCTTATGAGAAACCAACTGCCTCGATGGATATATTATCGAATACATATGTTAAAAACACCTTGAGGATGGATCCTAAACAATGTTTGCCATGTTTCTGTCGATATTATGGAGCAAATTTTGAAAAAAGTTTGCCGTTATAGTTGAAGTATTTTTCGGTTGATTTGTCAGCCAAGCAGCTCATCGCAAGAAGTTAATATATAAAACAACAAACACATGGGTGCAAAACCCATAGCGCAACAGTAACACATAGCACAATAACTTACAATCGACAATTCCCGACATGGATATGGGGGAAACAGAGGGAAAATATACAACATGTAATTAGGGAATTGAAACTAGGTGAGTGTGAAAACAAGAAAGTACAAATGGAACTTGAAAGATGGATCGGCGATGGCTAGAAGACTGGTGAGGTCAACTACCGAACACCGCCCAAACAAGGAGAGGAACCGACTTTGGCAGAAGTTGTGAAAGTACCCCCCTTGACATGCGGCTCCAGCAGCGCTGGAGGGGACAACCCGGAGGGCGAGGTGCAGGGAAATCCGGACAGAGAAGGGTCTAACACGTCCTCCTTCGGAACCCAGAATCTCTCCTCCGGACCGTAGCCCCCCCAGACGCTCCATGAACGCCCTCCAGACCCTCAACGTGAACTGGGGACCCCGATCAGACACTATATCCTCAGGCACCCCATAGTGCCGGAAGACGTGAGTAAACAGGGCCTCCGCAGTCTTTATGGCCGTAGGGAGACCGGGCAAAGGGAGGAGACGACAGGACTTAGAGAAATGATCCACAACGACCAGGATCGTGGTGTTACCCTGTGACGGGCGAAGATCGGTTATGAAATCCACCGATAGGTGCGACCACAGCCGTTGTGCAACAGGTAAGGTTGTAACCTACTTCTGGGCAGGTGCCTAGGAGCCGTACACTGGGAGCACACTGAGCAGGAGGAAACATAAACCCTCACATCCTTAGCCAAAGTGGGCCACCAGTACTTCGCACTAAGACAGCGCACCGTCCGACCGATCCCAGGATGACCAGAAGAGGGTGACGTGTGGGCCCAATAGATCAGCCGTTCGCAGACAGCAGATGGAACGTACAGACGCCCAGCTGGACACTGAGGGGGAGTGGGCTCTGCATGTGATGCCCGCTCAATGTCCGCGTCCAGCTCCCACACTACATGCGACACCAAGCAAGAGGCGGGGGTATGGGAGTGGGATCCATTGGTCGCTCCTCTGTGTCATACTGCCGGGACAGTGCGTCTGCCTTAACGTTCTGGGAATCCTGGTCTGTACGAAAGGGTGAAAACAAAATGGGTGAAAAACATGGCCCACCAGTCTCCTCGCTGCCCGGATGTACTCCAGATTGCAGTGGTCAGTCTTGATGATAAAAGGGTGTTCAGCACCCTTAAGCCAATGTCTCCACGCCTTCAATGCCTTGACGACAGCCAACAGCTCCCGGTCCCCCACGTCATAGTTTTTCTCCGCCAGGCTGAGCTTCTTTGAGAAGGCACAGGGGCAGAGCTTCCGTGGCGTACCCAAGAGCTGAGAGAGCATCGCTCCTATCCCAGCCTCGGACGCTTCCACCTCCACTATGAACGCCAAAGAGGGATCCGGATGGTCCAGCACGGGCGCCGAGGTAAACATAAGCCCCTAGTTGCCCAAAAGCCCTGTCCGCCTCAACTGACCACTGCAGACGTACAGTACCCCCTTCAGCAGTGAGTTAATGGGAGCAGCCACCTGACCAAAACCCCTGAAATATCCCTGGTAGTAATTGGCAAATCCTAAAAATCACTGCACCTCCTTTACCGTGGTGGGAGTGGGCCAATTACACATGGCTGAAATGCGGTTCCTCTCCATCTCCACCCCTGATGTGGAAATAAGATACCTTAGGAAGGAGACGGCTTGCTGAAAGAACAGGCATTTCTCAGCCTTGACGTACAGATCACGCTCCAACAGCCGTCCAAGTACCCTGCGCACCAAAGATACATGCTCGGCGCGTGTAGCAGTGTATATCAGAATGTCATTGATATACACTAGTACACCCTGCCCGTGCAGATCCCTGAAAATCTTGTCTACAAAGGATTGGAAGTCTGATGGAGCATTCATCAACCCGTATGGCATGACGAGGTATTCATAATGCCCTGAGGTGGTATTAAACGCTGTCTTCCACTCGTCTCCCTCCTGGATACGCACCAGGTGGTATGCGCTCCTGAGATCCAGTTTTGTGAAGAAGCGTGCCCCGTGCATTAATTCAAAGAGGTAGTGGGTAACTATACCTCACCGTGATTTTATTGAGACATCGATAATCAATGCACGGGCGCAGACCTCACTCCTTCTTTTTCACAAAAAAATAAACTCGAGGAGACGGGTGAAGTGGAGAACTGAATGTACCCGACGCAGGGATTCTGAGACAAATGTCTCCATAGCCATCGTCTCCGCTTGCGACAGGGGATACACGTTGACTCCTGGGAAGTGCAGCGTCTACCAGGAGATTTATCGCACAATCCCCCTGTAGATGGTGTGGAAATTGAGTAGCCTTATTTTTACAGAAGGCTAGAGCCAAATCAGCATATTCGGAGGTGATGCGCACAGTGGAGAAATGGTCTGGACTTTCCACTGTAGTAGCACCAACGGAAACCCCTACACACCTCCCTGAGCACTCTCACGACCACCTCATGAGAGCCCTCTGTTGCCATGAAACGATGGGGTCATGACGAGCCAACCAGGGAAGGCCCAGTGCCACGGGAAACGAAGGAGAGCAGAACTTGGTGAATAGCCGGAGCGGTTAATATATAAAACTAACGGCATATAAAACAACAAATACATGGGTACAAAACCCCAATGTCCCGACAAGGACATTGGGGACACAGAGGGAAAATATACAACATGTAATTAGGGAATTGAAACCAGGTGAGTGTGAAAACAAGAAAAAACAAATGGAACATGAAAAATGGATCAGCGATGGCTAGAAGATAGGTGACGTAGACCGCCCGACACCGCCCGAACAAGGAGAGGAACTTCTGCAAAAGTTCATTCTAACACACTTCAGGTAACTTTTGACCCCTCAACATCATCGATCACCACTGAACTGACAGTTCTAATTAACAGAAAACCTAGGAATGCACTCACTGTCTTATCTAAAAACCCCAGAGCTAAGTTTCTGTAGGGCCAACCATAGGCTAACAACCTTATTTGTTTACTCAGTCCCCAACCCATTCGTTTCTTCCTAGTTGGAATGGTGTTCATTAACTTTAATTACTCCTTGTCCGTGTCACACATTTACATTTACATTTAAGTCATTTAGCAGACGCTCTTATCCAGAGCGACTTACAAATCCCTTCTTATGAACTCATATTGTTAATCAGATATAATAAAACAGAGTACAAGTTTACTTAGTTACAATTCTTATTTGAAATGATTTGTTCAGTCATTTAATCATAATTTTCCCATCAATCCACCCTCAAAATGACTTAACAACTCATACCATCATTAAACACTACATGGAAATATCAATTATATACTATAAGACAATCAATACATGTATGTACATAATCAACTTCAATGACTGTTCTAACCTACATCAGAATCTTAATTCTACTTATCAGGATTTTCTGTTAATCTTCATGAAAAAAACAGTCTAGACATTGAAACAAGAAAACATCTAAATTTCCTAAACATCAAATATGGTCGCCTCGCGAGTGAAAGGATCCGGATTCTTCTATTACGTCCAATCCATGTATTTTGTATTAGGATTGGTCCATATATCACCATCTGAAGTGTCATCGATTTCTCCAGAGTCCTGGAAATGATAACTTTCATACACGCAATCAACCACATCCGTACAAAACTAACACAGTCACACAGGTGAAGGTAGCCCATAACACAGTAAACATTTTTCCATCTTCCAAACACAGTCAACCCAATTAGTCAGAGAAGTATCCACCCCTGAGTTTACTGCCAACTCGTGAACTAGGGTGTGTTACCAGACAAAGCCTTGGTCACTGATCCATCCTAACTGCATAACCCGGAGTCCAAATTACCTCCATACACTCCCCCACCCTCTTCAGCCAGCAAACATCCAAGACTATTCTATTCTGCCAAACCATTCATTACCTCTCTAATATAATTGGTGAAGCGCTGTGGATTTTTATTAGATATAATTGATCCAATCCACATTCTCATTGAGAGTGGACCACAAAAAAATGCTTGACTCTAATCCTGCCAGGATCTAATTTATAGCTTTGATCTCATCTGCCACCCTTGGAACCACAATGTTATTAATACAAACCCTATCATCAAAAACCCAGACGGAGTACTTCTTTTCTCCCGTTTAGTCAACATCATGTCATGGTGTTGAATGAGTGTGAAAGGCATTCTCAAATGTACCAGTACACATACCCCTGTCCAATTAGCCAGTAATACTCGGCCATTATGTCATTCTCCCACACAACCAACAGATGTGAGCCCTGGGCCTCCTTATCTTACTGAAATCCCCAGATCTCAACCAGCCTGCCAAATCACTCATTGGTCGCATCAGGAGTAACATTATCTGTCCTATTGCAATACTGATTTTGCCCCACATATTTCCCAGGAGTACTATACTGAATCAAACAATAAACAGTCTCCCATTGCCTCTGTGAAAGGAGGAAGCTCAGATTTCAGAGGAACATGTGGATATAAATAGTGCAAATCCATACAACGTATTATCTGGCTTTCCTGCTTCCATGAATAGCTTTACCATACAGGCTGTTCCCTTAGGTGAATAATTCAATTTCTGAACTATCCACACCGGCTCTTCGCTCTGGACAACTCCACAGTCAGTATCTGCTTTGTCAGGGATTCTGCTTGTATTCTGCTGACTATAGAGCAATCAGCTGCTCTAACTTTTTCTACCTGGAATGCACTAGGTTATCAACTGAAACCCTTACTTTCACTACACTCCATCTCCTTCCATGCTGGGTATGTAGATTTATGTAGCCCTCTCACATGATGGGAGCTATAACTTGTTTCCATGAACTACACAGAGACTCGCATAGATGTCTTCCATAATAGCTACTCTTAGTCCTGAACTGCCAAGGAGTCAGAGACACCACTTGGTCTAGATAGAACTCCACTGAGACATCCTTCCCTATCCTACTCTCACTTCCTGTTTATCCAGATCAAGTGATCTCTTATGCTTGTGTCAATATTACCCTCTGGCCTTCTCGGGTTCATGGTGTAGGAATAAGGTCTCCCAACCATACAGCTTAGTATAGACAGCCCACCTATAAAGCCCCACCCTCTTCCAGAAAACACATCATAATGACAAAGGGAAAATATGTTTTTGGAAATGTTTGCAAATGTATTGAAAATGAAATTTAGAAATATATCTAATTTGCATTAGTAGTCACACCCATGAGTCAATACTTTGTAGAATCATCTTTGGCAGCGATTACAGCTGAGAGTCTTTCTGGGTAAGTCTAAGAGCTTTCCACTCCTGGATTGTGCAATATTTGCCCATTAGTCTTTTCAAAGTTATTCAAACTCTGTCAAATTGGTTGTTGATCATTGCTAGACAACTATTTCCAGGTCTTGACATAGATTTTCAAGTAGATTTAAGTCAAAACCGTAACATTTACTGTCTTCTTGGTGGACAGCAGAGTGAACCAGATTTTCCTCTAGGATTTTGCCTATGCTTAGCTCCATTCAGTTTCTTTTTTATCCTGAAAAACTCCCCAGTCCTTAACGATTACAAGCATACCCATAACATGATACAACCACCACTGTGCTTGAAAATAAGGAGAGTGGTTCTCAGCAATGTGTTGTATTGGATTTCCTCCAACGTAACACTTTGGATTCCTTTGCCACATTTTTTGCAGTATTACTTTAGTGCCTTGTTGCAAACATGATGCATGTTTTGTAATATTCTGTACAGGCTTTCTTCTTTTCGCTCTGTCAATTAGGTTAGTATTGTAGAGTAAGTGGAATACCTAGGATAGGATAAGTAATCCTTCTCACCCCCCCCTTAAATGATTTAGATGCACTATTGTAAAGTGGCTGTTCCACTGGATGTCAGAAGGTGAATTCACCAATTTGTAAGTCGCTCTGGATAAGAGCGTCTGCTAAATGACTAAAATGTAAATGTAAATGTAACAGTGAGGAAAGGACAGGTAAGGTATTTTTCATTCGAGAGATGGCCCCCAGAATTCTGTTAATTCCAGTTCTCCACTCGAACTCTGTTATTGTTTGTAGGTGTCAGTGTGTCTTACCCTCCCGCAGTGTGATATGAATCCGGGTAGTTCTTTCAGCTAGCTGTCACCAGGAGTCCTTGGTATGGTCCCCCCAACAGGCCTCAGGGACTGGATTAAGTGACTTCACCTGTAGTGCATACAATCTTGGACATACAGGTTTGGTTAACAAACAGTTTCTCATTTGTTCTATCTGATTATATCTTCAACTTCTATACCAACTTGTTAGCTTTTTTTCCCAGTTAAATTATCCCGTAGGTCACATCCTATCCTAGAACACAATTTACCCATCCCCCCTTTGTTACCTGGCTCTGCCCAGGTAACAACCTTGCCTACTCTAAACAATGACGTAGGTAAGATTAGTAAATTATCCTTATGTCTGACATCATCATGTAGGAGACCCTTTAATTTTCCACAAGTCCAATTCTCCCTTGGGCGTTCATTCATGTCAATCCTGTACCAATTCTCTGTCAAGTTTCTTATCTACTTTAAGAAGTATCTGTGCTACTTATAAATTTTCTTAAATATATATATTTACCGATTTAAACCGTAACCCTTTTCTCTCATATCTCTATTATAACCCCAAACTAAAACTCCATTATAATTAATTTACCTTAAAACTAGTAACCCAAATGACCACAAAATCATTATACAAATGACTCTCCCCTGAGGCTGATCAGACCCCAAAAGATAGCCATGATAAGGTCAATAGGTCATACCACCCTTTTATAGTCATGTTCCATACTACAGTAGACATATTAAAGAACCCTTTATCCTTAAAATAAATTTAAAAAATTCACTTGTGTAATCAAAACTCATAAAATCAAAACTCAAAGTTCCATATGTGAGCGTGCCTCTTTAAAATACCTTTGCACTAAAACAAATAGTTCTAACAAATGTTTTATGTGTATATATTTGCAAACCTTAATGATAATTCCCCTTTACCTCAAATCATTAATCATAAGTTTTAACCTCTTACACTTATGGTGGCGCTATTTCATTTTTGGAAGAAAAACGTTCCCGTTTTAAACAAGATATTTTGTCACAAAAAGATGCTCGACTATGCATATAATTGCTACTGTTCGAAAGAAAACACTCTGACGTGTCCAGAAATACAAATATCTTCTCTGTGCGTGCCCTTTAACGTGAGCTTCAGGCAAAACCAAGATGACTTGGCATCCAGGAAATGACAAGGATTTTTGAGGCTCTGTCTTTCATGATCTCCTTATATGGCTGTGAACGCAAGAGGAATGAGTCTGCCCTTTCTGTCGTTTCCCCAAGGTGTCTGCAGCATTGTGACGTATTTGTAGGCAGATCGTTGGAAGATTGACCATAAGAGACCACATTTACCACGTGTCCGCCCGGTGTCCTGCGCCGAAATTGGTGCGCAAAAGTCACCTGCCAGTATTTTTCCATGGGGCACAGAGAGAGAAGCAAGCTTCCACGAACTGCATGTCAATGAAGAGATATGTGAAAAAACACCTTGAGGATTGATTCCAAACAACGTTTGCCATGTTTCGGTCGATATTATGTAGTTAATCCGGAAAAAGTTTCACGTTGTAGGTGACTGCATTTTCGGTTCGTTTCGGTAGCCAGGCGCAATGTAGAAAACGGAACGATTTCTCCTACACACAGACGCTTTCAGGAAACACTGCGCATTTGGTATGTGGCTGGGAGTCTCCTCATTGAAAACATCAGAAGCTCTTCAAAGGTAAATGATTTTATTTATTTGGTTATCTGGCTTTTGTGAAAATGTTGCGTGCTACATGCTACACAAAATGCTATGCTAGCTTTGCATACTCTTACACAAATTAGTCAATTTCTATGGTTCAAAAGCATATTTTGAAAATCTGAGATGACAGTGTTGTTAAGAAAAGGCTAAGCTTGAGAGCAAACGCATTATTTTAATTTTATTTGCGATTTTCAGAAATCGTTAACGTTGCGTTATGCTAATGAGCCTGAGGCTTAGTCACAATCCCGGATCCGGGATGGGGAGTTTCAAGAGGTTATTAAACAACGTCAATGTATATGTTTACTTAAATGAACATGATACCCTTAGATACAATTAACCTGATAACATTATTATCCAATGTATTACTTTTTCCCTCTGCCGCAAATGTCGTACATTTCTCTGTGTAAGAAATCCGTAATTTAATCCCAGATATTTAATAAAAATGTAAACTTATTTTCCCATGGCTCCTTCAACTCACATATTTTAGACAACTTCCATCCGTCCCGGAATAAAGAATCCTACTTAAACACACCAGAAAAAAATGCTTAATTAAGTTAAATCAACTCCGAGAATAAACTATCATCAGTAACCAAATAAACAAACCACATTTATCAGCAAAAAACAAACTATACAAAAACTCACTACTATAATGCTTCAGATGACAAAATTACTCAGAGACTCACGTTTACATCTCAATAAAACAAAACATCATCTGCATGTTCCTCAAGAAAAAACAACTTGCCCCTGTTACAGATGTCTACGTATCAGGGGAAAAGCTCAAATAACCAAATTCAACCTAGCTAGTTTCCC
The DNA here is from genome assembly GCF_036934945.1 of Oncorhynchus masou masou. Lineage (NCBI taxonomy): Eukaryota > Metazoa > Chordata > Actinopteri > Salmoniformes > Salmonidae > Oncorhynchus > Oncorhynchus masou. The sequence continues at coordinate 8,111,668 of NC_088231.1, read as the reverse complement.
GAAACATATGCAATTATGTTTTACTATAGAGGTTGCTTTTCAACATTAATACCCTAATATTGTTCCACATAGTGGAAACAGTGCTCAAATTCACGGATGTTACATAAACAATCAAACCAGGAATCGGTAACTATCAGAATCCATTACCACAATGTTTTTTACGATTCAATCTCCCTTTCTCATAATCTAATACAGTCCAATTAAACACCACAAATCAATTATGCCCACCTAGCGAATCAGCTGCTAGTTTTTAGCATCTTTCCTGACTATCCTGACGACTCACAAACTACTTTTAAAAATGTATTTGGAAATTTTGATCAACTTCTGAAAAGTGACTCAAAACAACAATGCACGCATTTTCCTTCTAAAAGACAAACAATTTTCTCCGTTACCCCCAGTCACGACATCATTTCCGTGGCGACAAAAGTGCCTTGTGAGTGATGTCATCAACAAGCGCTCAACCTCGACCCTATCCGCAACGACTTTTAATGAATTGTAAATAATTGTTGGCTGTCTGCAGCAACAGTAGTACGGGTTCGATAAACCAAACCTAATTTATCACATCTGTTGAATCCTGAATTAGAGTTTACAACATCAACCAACATCTCTCATCTCCCAATTCGCTAAAATTATAAGACCATTTCGATGGACACAAATCTATCGTAATTGTTTCCCCGTTATTATTCAGAATTCATTTGATTTAAGTTCCTGTCTCGTCTTTGATTTAGTATTTTAATTACAACTCTATTCCCAATACATTATTCAAACAGATCATTTAGTGAACAGACCGTCTTGCATCGCTTCGTCCTTATTTTAATTTGAAGGAATTAGTCTTTCAATTTTAACCAAACAAACTATTTAAAACATTCAGTTTATATATTATACCAATACTAGTGACTATAACTTTCTCTACAAAACAATAAGTTTAATTACAACCAAAGACTCAAGATTTTTTGTTAATGTCAGGATTTGGCCAGGGTTGTTCCGGGTTTTGGTCAGTAGATGCCCCCATTGTGCTTTTTGTCCCTATGTTTTTCCCTTGATCCCCATTATTATTTGCACCTGTGTCTCGTTTTCCCCTGATTGTATTTAAACCCTTTGTTTCCCTCAGTTCTGTGCTCTGTGTTTGTATGTTAGCACCCTGCCCTAGTGTTCTGTGTGCTCTTGTCGATTCCGGGTGACGTTCTTGTGGTTTTTTGTTTTTGTTTATTTTTGGTGAGTTTCTTTTGAGGTCTTTTTGTGTTTTTCCTACCTCCTTTTGGATTTGCCATTTTTTGTATTTTAGGATTTTTTCTTTATTAAATACACCGTCTTAAGTACTGCTGTGTCTGCCTCATCTTCTGGGTTCTGCTGTCTATTCGTGGCTCAGTTGGTTAAGTGACTGTTTCTCACTCCGGAGACCCAGGTTCGAAACCGGGTCCTGACAGAAACACAGAACCAAAAATGAACCCAGAGGCAGCCAGTTCCCAGGACCTTTTGCCACGCTGTCCCACCACCAGGAGACTGTCCAACGCCACGAAGCCGCCCTGGTTCAGCAAGAGGCCTTAATGGCTAGACATTCTCATCTTCTGTCGGAGATGCTGACTTCCATTAAGCAAATATCTGATCGACTTACCCCGGCAACAGTTCCCGTCCCAGTACCTCAGGTTCACGTACCCATGGCAGTTAACCCCCTGGCTGAACCTCGTCTTCCACCTCCCCAACGGTTCTCAGGTGATCCAAGTGCTTGTAAAGGCTTTCTCACTCAATGTTCTCTCTCCTTTGAGCGGCAACCCTCGTCGTTTCCCACCGACCGGTCTAAGATCGCATATATCATCACCCTGCTGTCGGAAAAAGCCCTGGCCTGGGCTACTGCTGTGTGGGATGCCCATAGTTCCTGCTGTGCCAGCTACTCTGCCTTTGCTGAGGAATTCAAACGAGTGTTTCAAGGCCCAAGCAGTGGTTCTGACTCAGCCAAACAGCTCCTGACTCTCCATCAAGGTTGGCGCAGCGTGACGGACTATGCCATCCAGTTCCGCACGGTGGCAGCAGCGAGTGGCTGGAACAACGAGGCGCTCACGGTGTGCTTTCTGAAAGGCCTTTCCGACACTATCCAAGATGAACTGGCCACTCGGAACCACCGGACAATCTCGAGTCCCTGATCAAGTTGGCCTCACGCATTGACCAGCGTCTGAGAGAGAGAGAACTCAACCATAGACCTTTAGCCCCTATCAGTCCCAGCTCCGAGTCCCCACCTTTATCATCGCTGGCTCCACCGGAACCCATGCAGATTGGACGCATCTCCCAGGCTGAGAGAGACCGCCGGATGAGGGAGCGACGCTGTCTATATTGCGGCAAACCGGGCCATTTCCGTTCCACGTGTCCCGGGCTCCAGGGAAACGCTCTGTCCCGTACAGACCGGGGGAACTGTAACGGGAAACATAACCTCCTCCCATCCGTCCAACTCCCGTCTGCTCATTCCAGTCACCCTCTCCTGGGACAACCACAAGCTTCACCTTCAAGCCTTGGTAGACTCTGGAGCCGCAGGTAACTTCATGGATGGTGTCTGGGCGAAGGAGAATGGCGTTCCCTCTGAACCTCTAAGTGACCCCATGAGGGTTACTACATTGGATGGAAGCCCTTTGGGATCTGGACTTGTCACTCATGTCACTACCTCCTTGAGACTTTCAGTTTCACAACACCAGGAATTGATGAACTTTCATTTGATCTCCTGTTCCGAGTTCCCTCTCGTCCTTGGATACCCCTGGCTTCACAGCCATAACCCTCACATCGACTGGTCTGTGGGCACTATCAAGCAGTGGGGTCCTACGTGCCAAGCTACTTGTATTTTCCAGAATTCCCGAGTTCTACTCCCGAGTCTTTAGAATCCATCGACCTGACCCGAGTTCCCGAGTGTTACCATGACCTCAAACTGGTGTTTAGCAAACAGAGGGCCACCATGCTACCACCCCATAGACCTTACGATTGCCCCATCGACCTGTTTCCGGGCACTTGCCCCCCAGGGGTCGGATCTTTTCCCTATCTCCACCCGAACGAGCTGCTATGGATACCTACATCAAGGACGCTCTGGAAGCAGGCCTCATGCGTCCATCCACCTCCCCGGCGGGAGCAGGGTTTTTCTTTGTGGCCAAGAAAGACGGTGGATTACGTCCTTGCATCGACTACCGGGGACTCAATGACATAACCGTCCGTAACCGTTACCCGCTACCCCTTATGGCCACAGCCTTCGAGCTGCTCCAGGAAGCAGTTGTTTTCACTAAGCTTGACCTGCGGAACGCATACCATCTTGTGCGGATCAGACCTGGTGACGAGTGGAAGACCGCTTTCAACACGCCTACTGGTCACTATGAATACTTGGTGATGCCCTTCGGCCTGACCAATGCCCCAGCGGTGTTCCAAGCGCTCATAAACAATGTGCTTAGGGATATGCTTAACATATTTGTGTTCGTTTACTTGGATGACATCCTCATCTTTTCGAGCTCCCTTCAAGAACACACTAAGCATGTCAGACAAGTACTCAAATGCCTCCTGGACAGCCATCTGTACGTTAAGCCGGAAAAATGTGAATTCCATTCATCCCGAGTACAATTCCTGGGATTTGTAGTGGAACCCGGTCGAGTCCAAATGGACCCTAGGAAGGTAGGGGCGGTAGCGGATTGGCCCACCCCCAAATCCGTTAAGGATGTTCAGCGTTTCCTGGGCTTCACAAACTTTTACCGCAAGTTCATCAAGAACTTCAGTTTGGTGGCAGCTCCTCTCTCAGCTTTAACCAAAGGTGGCAATGCAAGGTTTTTGTGGGGAAGAGAAGCTGAGACGGCCTTCCAAGGACTCAAGCAGCGCGTCCTCTCTGCTCCCATCCTGATACTACCGACTACGGATGAACCATTTGTGGTGGAGGTAGACGCATCAGAGGTTGGTGTTGGAGCTGTCCTGTCTCAGAGGGGTGAAGACAAGAAGCTTCATCCGTGCGCTTTCTTCTCACACCGGCTTACCCCGACTGAGAGGAACTACGATGTGGGGGATCGTGAACTCCTAGCGGTTAAGATGGCATTGAAGGAATGGAGACACTGGCTCGAGGGGGCTTCTCACCCGTTTCAAGTGCTTACGGACCACAAAAATCTGGAGTATATCCAGCAGGCGAAGCGATTGAACTCTAGACAAGCTAGATGGTCTCTTTTCTTCAATCGATTCCAGTTTATCCTCACCTATCGGCCCGGGTCGAAGAATCTCTAACCGGATGCCCTGTCCCGAGTCTACGCTCCTGCCATTCGAGATGACACGGACATGCCTGTCCTTCCTGCTGCTAAGATTGTGGCTCCGATCTCGTGGCAAGTTGAGGATACCGTGAGACGTGCTCAAGCTAGCGAACCGGACCCTAAAGGAGGCCCTGCCAATCGGTTGTTTGTCCCCAAGGCAGTGAGGACTCAGGTCCTTCTGTGGGGGCACTCCTCTCGCCTCACCTGTCATCCGGGCGTAGGTCGCACCTTGGAGTTCATCCAGCGTAAGTTCTGGTGGCCTACCATAAGAGAAGACGTTGCCACTTTCGTCAATGCCTGCCCCGTGTGCTGCCAGGGCAAATCTTCTCACCTCCGCCCTCAAGGACTCCTTCACCCTTTACCTGTTCCCCACAGACCCTGGTCCCATATCTCATTGGACTTTATTACTGGACTTCCTCCATCCCATGGCAATACTACTATCCTAGTCATAATCGACAGGTTTTCAAAGGCGGCCAGGTTCGTCCCTCTGACTAAGTTACCTTCTGCCAAGGAAACGGCTGAGTTGGTAATTAATCATGTGTTCCGAGTCTTCGGCATTCCTCAAGATGTGGTTTCTGACAGAGGTCCCCAGTTCGCCTCAAGGTTTTGGAAGGCCTTCTGCCAACTCATGGGGGCTTCTGCCAGTCTATCTTCAGGGTACCATCCGGAGTCCAACGGCCAAACTGAGAGGATGAATCAAGAGCTGGAAACCACCCTCCGATGTATGACTCGTGACAACCCGTCCACATGGTCATCCTTTATTGTTTGGGCCGAATACGCGCACAACACCTTGCGCTCCTCCTCCACTGGTATGTCCCCGCACGAGTGTCAGTTTGGCTATGCTCCTCCATTGTTCCCGGACCAGGAGGCAGAAGTCAGAGTGCCTTCAGCCTTGAGGTTCGTCAGACGCTGTCGGCTTATGTGGAGGAAGACCCGTCTTAATCTGATGCGTTCCTCACAGAGGTATCAACAACAAGCCAACAGACGTCGCCGTCCCGGGCCTACCCTGCGCCCCGGCCAGAGAGTCTGGCTTTCCACAGAGAGACTTACCTCTACGGGTGGAGTCTCGCAAGCTGTCCCAAAAATACATCGGTCCCTTCAAGGTTGCCAGGAGAGTTAACCCAGTTTCTTATTGCCTACACTTACCCAGATCCCTTAAGATTAATCCCACATTTCATGTGTCATTGTTAAAACCTGTTGTTTTTTCTCCCCTTGTCCCGGCAGACAGACCTCCCCCTCCGCCTCGTGTCATTGGAGGCCAGCCGGCTTATACCGTCCACCGGATACTGGATTCCCGCCGGGTGCAGCGGTCCTGGCAGTATCTGGTGGACTGGGAAGGCTACGGTCCTGAGGAGCGCTCCTGGGTTCCTGCCAAAGACATCCTGGACCCTGACCTCATTCGTCAGTTCAGGGTCCTCCACCCTGAGAGAGCTGGTAGGAACGTCAGGAGCCGTTCCTAGGGGGGATTCTGTCAGGATTTGGCCAGGGTTGTTCCGGGTTTTGGTCAGTAGATGCCCCCATTGTGCTTTTTGTCCCTATGTTTTTCCCTTGATCCCCATTATTATTTGCACCTGTGTCTCGTTTTCCCCTGATTGTATTTAAACCCTTTGTTTCCCTCAGTTCTGTGCTCTGTGTTTGTATGTTAGCACCCTGCCCTAGTGTTCTGTGTGCTCTTGTCGATTCCGGGTGACGTTCTTGTGGTATTCTGTTTTTTGTTTTTGTTTATTTTTGGTGAGTTTCTTTTGAGGTCTTTTTGTGTTTTTCCTACCTCCTTTTGGATTTGCCATTTTTTGTATTTTAGGATTTTTTCTTTATTAAATACACCGTCTTAAGTACTGCTGTGTCTGCCTCATCTTCTGGGTTCTGCTGTCTATTCGTGGCTCAGTTGGTTAAGTGACTGTTTCTCACTCCGGAGACCCAGGTTCGAAACCGGGTCCTGACAGTTAACGCCTCGGCTGGGAACGAACCCTGGACTGCAGTTTGTAAGACTGCTACGCTCACCACTATGTCAACAACGCTATGGAACTGACTGAGATTCTCCGCAAATAGACCCATTTTACAGTTGTCTGTATTTGTAGCTCCGGCATCTAGACAACAGAAAATAGCCCTAATTTAACAACCCAAAGTTTTCCCTCGGTTAGGATTCTCATTAATCTCGCTCTCTTTGTATCTGACCCTTCCTTTTTTTACCCGATTGTCGCCTCTGACCTTCCCCTCAGTTAAAAAACAATATTGGTGGTGACGTTTGCAGGGAGTGTTACACTCCCGGGCAAAATGTCAAATTTCGTTACAATTAAAACATTTTATCTTTTTCTTTTGACTCACCTTATCCACTTTTCTCGACTTTATAACTCTCGTCTCCCCCGTTAGTTCCGGCACCTCCTTTGAGGAATTTCTACCCATCTTTAATCCTTACCGTTACTAGTAGCTATGGTATTTAATCACTTATCTATGCCTTTCTATATTTAATTTTACCTTCTATGTGTGTGTATTTCTATAAATCTGCTATTTACCGTTACCAAGTTACTTTAGTTGCTTTTCTGTCTGACTATGTGTGTGTCTCTTTAATGATAATCAGTATGTATTTCTCCTTTCTGGAAACCTCATCTATAGATGACTTTTGATTGGACATTACATTTCACCCGTATACAATTATAAGCTCATTATAAACTATTGTTCCTTGGGACTTAAATGTAATATCTCATATCTCACTACTCTAGAATTGGCTTCCCTCTCCTCCCCTTGATATTAATTTCTTTCAGTATTGAATAGGTTCAATCATTATGTTCGCCTTAGTTAAGTCTTTTGAATTAATGGTTCATCCTATATGTACAGAACGAACATCCCATCTAACAATACGTACTATATCCCTTCTTAACACCCTTCTGGCTTGCAAAACCTGGATTTATTAAGTTTTAGTTTAGGTAGTGCACCTTACCACGAGTCATTTCAGACTTCTTTCCTTCCTTCCTATCGATTTTGGTTACACACAAAGTAGAAACCCATTGTATTTGTTCAAAATATTCAAACAACTATCATTGATTAAATCCAAACTCCTTTAGCACATTCAATCAAAAATATCTTAAATAATTCCTCCCAAATTCGAGAATAAAGACTATTTACCTTCGTCCTGTAGACTGGGAAAAGCAATGCCGGTTCGATTTCGTCACCTTCTCTGTCGCCCGTCGATCTATATACCGGCCTGTTATTATTAAACCTCAGCCTGACGCCAGGTCTTTAAATAACGAGTCCAGACTCGTCCTTGCACGGTTTTCGGCTTTTCCCTTCGGCTTTTCCTACTTCATTAACCTTTGCATAAATGTTTTGGCCTCTTTAGAACACTGTATCTACAGTAAGCCTTGTAAACAACTTGATAAATAACTTCTAGCATATCAAGAAAATATCTAATTTTGGTTAACACGTAGCAGCTCAAACCAGCTCTGTGTTTAACAAGTAGGACGACATTAGCAACCCCACCCATCCGCATCAATCACATTGATAGGTGTGGTTCCTGTCACGCTGAGTAGGATATTTGCATGACATGTGGTCCTTTGGTGTAGCTTCGTAGGTTGTCAATGTGATATGCCACACAGGTGTGATGGCAGGTATTTGATGTAGTCTATAGTTGTACCAAGCTCAGTTCTAAGGAAAGACACAATCGCAAAGAAACCGTGAAGAGAAGAGACACCAATCATAGAGTTCAGGTTGGATTACACTTTTCAGTCTCTGATATTAGCAGTGTAACTGAGTGAAATGTTTGTATTTAAATCCCTTACAATTTAGGTAATTTTCATTGGAAAGTGAAGACACTGACTAATATTCTGAATTATGTTTTTCTGATTGAAGAGTTAACATTGTGGTGTTGTTGTCTCCCTCTCTCTCTCTCTATTTCTGTGTGGTCATTGGAATGTTAAAGCCCGCATTTCGTAACTGAGCTTGCACAAAAATGAACTCTTCCAACCATTCTACTGTCCTCTCTGGCTATCTGGAGCCAGTTTATACTTTAAAAACGGCCTGCTATGCAGTCAACCTCATCCTGAGTCTACCCACCAATGGCTACGTGCTGTGGTTGATACTGACCGGAGCCGGAGGGACGGTGGCCTCAGAGTTCTTCGCTCTCAACTTGGCTGTATCTGAGATCCTCTACTGCATGTGTGCTGTCTTTGTCTTTGTCTACATACACCTCCCTATTCCTCCTATCCTAGCTATACTTACATTCTTCAGTGGTTTTATGTTCCACGGCCGCCCCCTGTTCCAGTGCTGTATATGTTTTGAGCGCTTCCTGGCAGTTGTCCACCCTTTGTTCTTCTTGAAGTACAGACTCCTGAGATACAAGGTGTGGTGTTCTGGATTGGTTTGGATGGTTTTGTTAGGGTTCTGTCTTACTTTTTCGCTTGTAATAGACCAACAAATTGTCATATGTTATGTGTCTTTTGGCGAAGTTCTGGTCTTACTTTCATTTATGTTATTCTGCTGCCTCTCAGTTCTCAGGGCTCTGAAACAGCCTGGGCCGGGGGAAGGGGAGAGTGAGAGGGAGGGGACAAATAAAATGAAGATGAGGGCATTTAAGATCATTTTGATAATCACTGTGTCCATGATGGCAGACAGCCTCCCATGGGTAGTGGTTTTACCTTTTATTGGAGTATTAGATTCAGGGCAGTTTTTTTATGCCAGATATGTGTGTTTGTACATCAGTGTGGTCAGTGGGTTTGTGCAACCCCTCCTCTACCTCCACAGGGCTGGGAAACTGCCCTTTATCAGAGGTCTCTGAGGGAGAGTTTATATTCCCAGTTTCATCTGATACAGAGGGCCAAATGTAACCTGTTTACAACCGTTTTGTGATAGCTTGTAAATAAGTTGGTACTTGTAGATGCGCTGGCAAAAATATGTACCTGTTTAGGGTTGCAGTATTCTGGCAACCTGACCTAAAACGTTCTCCAGAAATCCTGGTTAGAAGATTCCAGTAATCAGGAGGGAATTACAAGGAAATCCAGAATTTTGCATCCCTAGGTTTGATTCAGTCCCTTTTATCTAGGAAGACTATTTATCAATCTTCTTGCTTGTCTTTCACAATGCATCTTTGTGTTTGTATTTAATAGTGTGTTTGTATTTAATACTTCATATTCAATAAATGCTTGTGTTGAACTACTTTTACTTTTTGTAGAGCAGAATTATTTTTAAAAAACTATTAGCGGTCTTTACGTGCACATTTGGGACTAAGATGGGTTTGAGTCCAGTCAGAGTAAACAGGCTATTTGCATGTCAGGTCAAGGGAAATATGATGCACAACTGCAGGCAGGGGGAAAGACACTCTTCTTGTTGTTGCTCTGGTCTATATACAAAATGGCACTCTATACCATATAAAGGGCTCTGGTCAGAAGTAATGCACTGCATTGTGAATGTGGTGCCATTGTGGATGCACATTGAATAAATCATCAGTGTGACGTAATACACAGGTGGGGCAGGGAAGGGTCAGGTAGAGCAGAGATTTGGATCAGGTCCAGCATCTGTGACAGGCACAACCACAACAGACAAAAGATATAATAGATGTATTAAAAATGTAATACTTTTCTGGACACAAGATTTAATATTTTGGTTTCATTTTGATACTGGAACTACTCAGAGCAGATCCTGGAACTAGGGCTGGAACTACTCAGAGCAGATTGTGGATTAATACATTTGTCTTCTTTCTATCTGTAAAATGCTAAAGAATTATTTTTTGTCAAATTTTTCAACAAAACGTTTGTAGGAATAAAAAATGTACAACATATGAATAAACCCCTATGGACAAGTCTCTGAAATATATTGAAGGATAGCCAGATCCTTCTGAAACTGAGAAAAGTGACTTGGCGTGTGGGAAGAGTTTGACTTTCGAGAAATGTTAAAACATGTATACTGAATCTAGACTATGACACTCTAAACACATTTTTAGACGCATTCGCCATCTCCTCAAACTAAGTTACTACATACAGTATAGTCCAGGTTGTTACATTCTTTATGAAATGGGCATTTAAATTATGTGTAATTTGATGTAGTGAGCTTTGGAACCACGGATGTATGTCCATGTTAAAGTATTCATAAAATTCGTATGATGCTGGTAATGATAATATAGATTTGTATATTTATTGAGGCCAATACGTAAAGCTTATATAAGAGCAGTGATACTACCAAGAGCAGTGTGTATGTTTCTTCTTTTTTCTCATGTTACTTTCTGAAAATACTAATATTAACGGACCAAAATACCAACAAATCTCAAAATTCATAGGTAGATGCAAAAATGTGATATTAGAATACATATCTTGGAATATTCAGATGTTGACTATAGTATTTCGTTATATACATGTATTTGTCTTTCATGTCTTTGATAATATAGTTGGAGTAAAGAAGGTGTTTCAAGTGACAACTTGATGATCCTCTTCTCCTGATGCATTTGTGTGTCTCTTCTCCCGAGTCTGTTGTGTCCCAAATGCCACCCTACAGCAGGTATTCCCAAACTGTCGGGGGTACGCAAAATAAAAATGTGATTCACATTTTCCCCCCCATTTTCAAACAGGCTGTCACACCCTGACCATAGTTTGCTTTGTATGTTTCGGTCAGGGTGTGATCTGAGTGGGCATTCTATGTTGTGTGTCTAGTTTGTCTGTTTCTGTGTTTGGCCTGTTATGGTTCTCAATCAGAGGCAGGTGTTAGTCATTGTCTCTGATTGGGAACCATATTTAGGTAGCCTGTTTGGTGTTGGGTTTTTTGGGTGATTGTCCTAATGTCCTTGTTCTGTCTGTGTCACTTAGCACCAGTATTAGGCTGTTTTTGTTTTACGTTTATTGGTTTTGTATTTGATTCGTGTTTACTTTGTTTTCATTAAACATGGATCGTAATAGCCACGCCGCACTTTGGTCTGACTCTCCTTTGCCTACAGAAAACCGTGACACAGGCCATTTATATTTTCTAACGGAGCAATACATTTGGCTGAGGTTTTTTTCTCTCCTGAGTAGCCTCGTTTCACTTTCAAAAATAAAATTAATGTGTTCAGCGAAACAACACAATGTCAAATACAGGTAGCCTAGTCAAATATTTAACATCCCATCACATTAACCATACTCTCTCGCGAGAATTCCACTGCAGCATCCACTGAGAGGCTCTTGCTGCCAAGGGAATGCCTGACAGCTTGAAAGACGGTTTGGACACTACAGTGAAAATGATTAACTTTGTTAGTGTCATGCCCTGGTCTTAGTATTTTTTGTTTTCTTTGGTCAGGCCAGGATGTGACATGGGTTTTGGTATGTGGTGTGTTTTTGTCTTGGGGTTTTTCACAGGTATTGGGATTGTAGCTTAGTGGGGTTTTCTAGCTTAGTCTATGGCTGTCTGAAGTGGTTCTCAATCAGAGGCAGGTGTTTATCGTTGTCTCTGATTGGGAACCATATTTAGGCAGCCATATTCTTTGAGTGTTTGTGGGTGATTGTCCTTGTTTCTGTCTCTGTGTTACTTTGCACCAGTATAGGCTGTTTCGGTTTTCGTGTTACGTTTGTTGTTTTTGTATTTGATTCGTGTTTCCTTTGTTTTATTAAACATGAATCTCAATAGCCACGCCGCATTTTGCTCTGACTCTCCTTCACCGAAAGAAAGCCGTTACAGTTAGAGCAAAGATCTTGAACTCTCTTGCATTTTCTGCAATACGCAATGATATTGGCAGCGAACTTGTAACGGTTTTACAACATACAGAATTGTGCTGGTAATTGAAGGGCAAAGTATTGACGCAATATTTTGAATAAAGATACAAGCTTAAATGTTTTCTTTACTGACCTCTTGCATGATGACGAGTTTCTGACACGACTGGCCTATCTGGGTGATGTTTTTTCTCGCCTGAATGATCTGAATGTAGGATTACAGGGACTCTCCACAACTATATTCAATGTGCGGGACACAATTGAGGCTATGATTAAGAAGTTGGAGCTCTTCTCTGTCTGCATTATTAATTAACATTTACATTACATTTACATTTAAGTCATTTAGCAGACGCTCTTATCCAGAGCGACTTACAAATTGGTGAATTCACCTTCTGACATCCAGTGGAACAGCCACTTTACAATAGTGCATCTAAATCATTAAGGGGGGGTGAGAAGGATTACTTATCCTATCCTAGGTATTCCTTGAAGAGGTGGGGTTTCAGGTGTCTCCGGAAGGTGGTGATTGACTCCGCTGTCCTGGCGTCGTGAGGGAGTTTGTTCCACCATTGGGGGGCCAGAGCAGCGAACAGTTTTGACTGGGCTGAGCGGGAACTGTACTTCCTCAATGGTAGGGAGGCGAGCAGGCCAGAGGTGGATGAACGCAGTGCCCTTGCTTGGGTGTAGGGCCTGATCAGAGCCTGGAGGTACTGCGGTGCCGTTCCCCTCACAGCTCCGTAGGCAAGCACCATGGTCTTGTAGCGGATGCGAGCTTCAACTGGAAGCCAGTGGAGAGAGCGGAGGAGCGGGGTGACGTGAGAGAACTTGGGAAGGTTGAACACCAGACGGGCTGCGGCGTTCTGGATGAGTTGTAGGGGTTTAATGGCACAGGCAGGGAGCCCAGCCAACAGCGAGTTGCAGTAATCCAGACGGGAGATGACAAGTGCCTGGATTAGGACCTGCGCCGCTTCCTGTGTGAGGCAGGGTCGTACTCTGCGGATGTTGTAGAGCATGAACCTACAGGAACGGGCCACCGCCATGATGTTGGTTGAGAACGACAGGGTGTTGTCCAGGATCACGCCAAGGTTCTTAGCGCTCTGGGAGGAGGACACAATGGAGTTGTCAACCGTGATGGCGAGATCATGGAACGGGCAGTCCTTCCCCGGGAGGAAGAGCAGCTCCGTCTTGCCGAGGTTCAGCTTGAGGTGGTGATCCGTCATCCACACTGATATGTCTGCCAGACATGCAGAGATGCGATTCGCCACCTGGTCATCAGAAGGGGGAAAGGAGAAGATTAATTGTGTGTCGTCTGCATAGCAATGATAGGAGAGACCATGTGAGGTTATGACAGAGCCAAGTGACTTGGTGTATAGCGAGAATAGGAGAGGGCCTAGAACAGAGCCCTGGGGGACACCAGTGGTGAGAGCGCGTGGCGAGGAGACAGATTCTCGCCACGCCACCTGGTAGGAGCGACCTGTCAGGTAGGACGCAATCCAAGCGTGGGCCGCGCCGGAGATGCCCAACTCGGAGAGGGTGGAGAGGAGGATCTGATGGTTCACAGTATCGAAGGCAGCCGATAGGTCTAGAAGGATGAGAGCAGAGGAGAGAGAGTTAGCTTTAGCAGTGCGGAGCGCCTCCGTGATACAGAGAAGAGGACAACACACAGGTCTTTCCATACCTTAAGTGAACATTTTGACATTTGATGTATGATTAGTGAGAAAGTCCATATTGCAAATGTACGGTCCCTTACTAGACGTCCGAGAACGTTTCTAAAATTCGAGGTCAGCGTCGGGCCGTGCGGCAGGGCCGGACCTACCGGGAAGTCATCAAACAAACTTATTCGGACATTCGGTTTCCGTTTTATAAAATAATCACATTTTGGTCATTTTTCCGCTGTCCTGGAAAATCCCACAAGAGGGCATAAGCAATCATATTGCAATTGTACAAAACATCATGAATCACGACGGGGCCTTATCTCCAAAACTGAAAATATTTCAAAGCCGTGAGCGTAGGTTTGGCATAATGGGCAGTTGGCCCCGAACAAGATGGCGTCTAGGCCTCAACGGTTTTTGAGTTATGGCCATTTCTCTGGGGATTAAAGGTCCAAAATGAAAATAGAGAAAAAAAATTCTGCTTCACATCAAAGTCATGAAGCCTCCGGTATCAATAAAAAAAGAACCAGTCATTTATCTATCGTCATTTAAGAGAAATCATACAATTACAAATTGTTGATGTTCAAAGATAGGTGTTTTTTTTAAGCAGTTACAGATCTAGTTGCAGGGTGTTCATACGAATCTTTTTAAAGTGTGCTGCGGAGCTCTGCGAGATTTCTATGATTTTCTATGATTTTCTGAAATAACACACACTCACTAAACCCTCCGTAAATAACTCAGTTCTTAACGTAAAGACTTATAACTCAGGATTCTGTGAAGGCATACCCCGATCAGGATATGAGTTTATTTATAGCTTCCTGTGCCAACCGGAAGTGCCTTAAATGGTGTCATAGTGGCTGTTTCCAAGGGTTACAAATGTGGGAAAAGGCAACCCCCATAAACTGTAAATCAGTCATTTCTCCCAACAGATGTCAAAGAAACACACACACACACACACAGCAAGGATGGAGTGACAAAAAGCACAGAGAGCAGGCAATGGCATTACCATAATCCCTAGGCCGTGCCGAGTTCAACGAGATATCCCGCTTGACCGTAGCTCGCTCGGTCTAAGCGCAGCGACCATTAGAAAAGTAGGCCCAAAATGAAGCCTGCCCCACAACGTCATTTGCTTTTGGGTGACAGTGAGAGAACCGTTAGGGTGAGAAGCACAATTCGACCTCAGGTACGTTCCTAAGGTCCTCCCGATCTGTGCAAGCCTAACCTTGACCGTGTAGCATTAACCCTTAACAGTAAAACAGGGTTTTTTGATCTCACAGATTACAATGACATCTCTCCCCATAGGAATACATTGCCTGCTCCTCTAAATTCAACCTGAGGCCTACGTGGGTTGTGAATGCCTTATGAACCTGTCTTCGATGACAGTCCATCAGGACACTGAGGTCTACTTGTGTCGATTCTAAGCTTCCTGGACCAACCGGAAGTGGTTAAAATCGCCCTAAAAGTGTATATCCATACCCTGCCTGCAGTTTGATAGACATAGTGCATTCAACCCTGTGTAAATCAGTCAGTTCTTAACGTAAACACTTAAAACTCAGGAGTCTGTAAAAGCATACCCCAAGGAGGATATGTGTTGACTTATAGCTTCCTGTGCCAACCGGAAGTGCCATAATTGGTGTCTCAGGGGCTGTTTCGAAGGGTTAAAAAAGTCAGATCTGTCCAAAATTTCGTATGTGTGATTAGGCAACCCCCATGAACTGTAAATCAGTCATTTTTCCCATAAAATTTCTAAGGAAAACTAAATCACACAGACACACAACTTGGAAGGAGGAACGTATTGGGGTGCGTAGAGACATACACTGCCTGCAATATTTAGCTTTGTTCGAGCTAAAAAAGAACCGTCAGACCTAGAGTTCCGAAACTTTGGAAACCTGTTCTAGACCCCAGGTCGATAGTGCGTGGTGAGTTAGGTGGCTCTAGAAGGGTCTCGGACCGAGAAACAGCCTCGTACATTTGCAATGACTTCAATTCATTTTTGCATCACGAAAATTACGACATTTAGAAATGTCCCAGAGTCGCAAGACTAGGTGCATTGCGACCATCTCGGCCCATAGAGACGGAACCCAATGTTTCTGTCCGATAGCTAATTCAAGGACCCCGTAGCAAGTCATGGAAAAAAGTGGATTTTCCGCACCAATTAGGGTTTTGCTCGGGCACCAACATCAGAAATGGACCCGCAGCTAGAACGTAACTACGTGTTTTATGTTTTTTTTTATGGTTTGAACCGAAGGCGTTGTGAATTTTGGGCCAACTCTGAAGTATGTGATAGTTGGCTACTAAACGAGTTGGAAAAAGTGGGTTTGGTGTCAGTTTGTATCAGTTTGGTGTCAGAATGATATCTAATTGACTGATGGACGGTGACTTGCTGGTGACTCTTGTCCATTTGCAATATGTTTAAACAGTGAGGTACCATCACCAAATGGACATGATGAAATCAACAACGAGAGAAGGAAAGGAGCAACTATCACTGCCCGGCCATCCTGTGTTCATCAGGTAAGTCAATTGTGCAATTCTGCATGATTTTTGAGCATGACAAATTTGTGATGGTAAATGCCCATTGAAACATATTGCAAATGCACGTGTACTTGCAATATGATTCCATAGTGAAAAAACATCACCAAATGGACATGATGAAATCAACACAACGAGTGATGAAAAGGAACAACTATCACTACCCGGCCATCCCCATTTCATCTGGCCAGTAAATTTTGCATTTCTGCAGGATTTTTAGCATGTCAAAGTTCTTATGGCATTTGGCTCCCAAAAAAGTGACTTTTGACTTCCTATGAAATCATATTGCAAATGGACAAATGATATTCCTTATGCACAAGTAAAAAAAAGTATATTCATACAGTTCTTGCACATGGTTAATTGACATAAAATCGAAACAATTTTGAAAAATGGTCCAGAAAGCACTTATGAGGGTGATATGTTTTTTTTTAAAGTTCACATTTTTGACTTTTGACTCCTATGAAATCATATTGCAAATGGACAAAATATATGCCTTATGCACAAGTAAAATAAATAAATAATTATGATAATAAATACGACTAAAGTATGTTGATACAGTTCATATACGTGTGTAATTGACACAAAATTCTAAAGAATTTCGAAAAACGGTCCAGAAAGGACTTTTTTAAGGGTGTGTGAAGTTTTTTATAAAATTTAGCTATTTTTGACTTTTGACTTCCTATGAATGTAACGGCTTTTGTCTGGTGAAGGAGAAGCGGGCCAAAATGCAGCGTGGTATTTTTGATACATGTTTAATGACGACGGAAAAAAAACTAACAATACAAAAACAACAAACGGAACGTGAAAACCTATACAACCTATCTGGTGACAACAAACACAGAGACAGGAACAATCACCCACGAAATACTCAAAGAATATGGCTGCCTAAATATGGTTCCCAATCAGAGACAACGATAATTACCTGACTCTGATTGAGAACCACCTCAGGCAGCCATAGACTATGCTAGACACCCCCAAGACAAAACACACCACAATAAACCAATGTCACACCCTGGCCTGACCAAATAAATGAAGACAAACACAATATAATATGACCAGGGCGTGACAATGAAATCATATTGCAAATGGACAAAACATATGCCTTATGCGCAAGTAATTTAAAAAAATTATGATAATAAAATTGAACAAAAGTATATTCATACAGTTCTTACACATGTGTAGTTGACAAATAAAATCGAAAGAATTTTGAAAAACGGTCCAAAAGCACTTTTTTGGGGGTGACAAGTTTTAGAAATTTTGCTTTTGGATGTTGACTTGTGTTGCATTTCCAATATGAAAAACCAAGGTGGAATGCACTTGCCACCTGTTGGATTTTTAAAGTGTTACAACTGGCGTTTGCAATCAACTTTACAGGAATCAACGCCACGCCACATTAGATGGTATTGGACACCGTGTATATGGTTTGTTCAATGCCAATGTTTTCCCATTAATTTTTGTCCATTTGAGGGGGGTATTCCGATACATCATTTAATGTTTTTTTGTGTGCAAATTAACTCAAGCATTCGGACAATGACAAATGTGATATATCGAAGCACCTGAGTGAGGTGGGTGCTCAATTACGCAGGTACGTTCCCGGATGACACAAACAGCTGGATTCATTATCCCTTTCATGCCCTGCCTCCAGTCCACTTACCGATATCTGAACAAGAGAGCCTCATCAAAATTGTATCAAGCAGTTCTGTGAGAATTTAATTTAAATCAGAAGCCACTGCCAACTTTCTGAATTGGACTGTGCTCAGAGTATCCTGCCTTGGCAAATCGCTCTGTTAAGACACTGATGCCCTTGCATCCACGTACATATGTGAGAGTGGATTTTTGGCCCTCTCTAGCATGAAAACTAAAGACAGGCACAGACTGTGTGTGGAAAATGATTTAAGACTGAAACTCCAATACAACCCAACATTGCAGAGTTATGTGCATCCTTTCAAGAGCACATTTTTCGAAAAACAAATAAGGTTTTATATGTAAGATGGTTAAATAAGGAGCAAAATTATTGATTATTATTATATTACTTCTTCTGCCCTGGTAAGAGCTCTTTGTCACTTCCCACAGGCCAGCTTGTGATAAAAACTCACACTCATTCTTATGTTTAATAAATGTATCGTATAGTGCGTGTGTGGCAGGCTTACAATGATGGCAAAAAACAACACTTGAGAGAGAGCTAACCCTGGTGCTAGAGGGGGTACGCAGCTGGAGGTCGAATGTTTTAAGGGGTACAGGATTATAACAAGTTTGGAAATCCCTGCCCTACAGTACATAGTACACAGGACTCTGGTTAAAAGTAGTGGACTATGTAGGGAAAAGGGTGACATTTGAGATGCATTGAACTCAACCGTTCAAACCTCCATCTGTACCCAGAGAAGCAGAATCCAGAGAGGCAATGAATACTTCTGAAGGGGGATTCTTATTTCCCCTCTGTGGTCAACAACACCGGCCTTACATCTCAACCAGAGATCTTATTACTTGTGTTCCATGCATGGAAGTGTTCATTATATTTATTAAACAGAGAACACTAAACAAAATAACAAAGAAGAATGAAACGAAACAGTTATGTAAGGTGACATACAGGCTACCTAAGTATGATTCTCAATCAGAGACAACGAACGACACCTGCCTCTGATTGAGAAATATACCAGGCCAAACATAAAACCATAACATAGAAAACTCATGCCCTGACCATACTAAAACAAAGACATAACATGACAGTACCCCCCCCCCAAAGGTGCGGACTCCGGCAGAAAAACCTGAACCTGCAGGGGAAGGGTCTGGGTGGGCGTCTGTCCGCGGGGGCGGCTCTGGCGCGGGACGTGGACCCCACTCCATCATAGTCTCATTCCACTTAAGTTGCGCCTTGGGAGCGGCGAACCTCGCCGCCGACCTCGGACTGGGGACCCTAGCAGAGGGCCCCAAATGGACGAGAGATTCCGGCAACACCTGACAGGCGGGCGGGTCTGGCATCTCCTGACTGACGGGCGAATCTGGCAGCTCAGGACAGACGGGCGGCTCTGGCAGCTCAGGACAGACGGCAGACTCCGGCAGCTCAGGACAGACGGGAGACTCCGGCAGCTCAGGACAGACGGGAGACTCCGGCAGCTCAGGACAGACGGGAGACTCCGGCAGCTCAGGACAGACGGGAAACTCCGGCAGCTCAGGACAGACGGGAGACTCCGGCAGCGCTGGACAGGAGGGAGCACCTGGAGGAAGGAGACGGAGAGACAGCCTGGTGCGTGGGGCTGCCACCGGAGGCCTGGTGCGTGGAGGAGGCACTGGATAGACCGGACCGTGGAGGTGCACTGAAGATCTCGAACACCGAGCCTGCACAACCCGTCCGGGCTGGATACTCCCCATAGCCAGGCCAGTGCGGCGAGGTGGAACATACCGCACTGGGCTGTGCTGGCGAACCGGCGACACCGTGCGTAGGGCTGGTGCCATGTACCCCGGTCTGAGGAGACGCACTGGAGACCAGATGCGCTGAGCCGGCTTCATGGCACCTGGCTCGATGCCCACTCTAGCCCGGCCGATACAAGGTGCTGCGATGTAACGCACCGGGCTATGCCTGCGCACCGGGGACACCGTGCGCATCACGGCACAACATGATGCCTGCCCGGTCCACCTCTCTCCACGGTAAGCACGGGGAGTTGGCTCAGGTCTCCTACCTGACTTAACCACACTCCCCGTGTGCACCCCCCCAATAAATGTTTGGGGCTGCTTCTCGTCCCAGCCGCGCTGCTATGCTCCTCCTCATACCACCGCCGCTCCAGCTCTGCCTTGTGGGGGCGATATTGGCCAGACTGTACCCAGGGTCCTTCTCCGTCCAGAATCTCCCCCCACGTCCATGAGTCCAGAGATTTCTGCTGCTGCCCGATACGACGCTGCTTGGTCCTTGGTTGGTGGGAGATTCTGTAACGCTCGTTGTTGGAATGAGGTGAGGACCAAAGCGCAGCGAGCTGACAAGGTGCAAATCTGTCGTTCTGCCCCTGAACATGCAGTTAACCCACTGTTCCTAGGCCGTCATTGAAAATAAGAATTTCTTCTAAAAAAAGGCACAAAAAAAGTGCTCATCATTATATTTATTAAACAGAGAACACTAAACAAAATAACAAAGGAGAACGAAACTAAACAGTTCTGTAAGGTGACATACACATAACAGAAAACAATCACCCACAAAACACAGGTGGGAAAAGGCTACCTAAGTATGATTCTCAATCAGAGACAACGAACGACACCTGCCTCTGATTGAGAACCATACCAGGCCAAACACAAAACCACAACATAGAAAAAAGAACAGACTACCCACCCTACTCACGCTCTGACCATACTAAAACAAAGACATAACAAAAAAACTAAGGTCAGAACGTGACAGTTCTGTGGCTGACAGTGCCAGGAACCGGAGGAACGATGGCTTCAGAGTTCTTCACTTTCAACCTGACCAAGTCTGAAGTGATTGTCTGCCTGTTTGACATATTTTTTTGAGTTATTTCTTCCCATCTCTTTATATTTCGACTGCTGTGCAAATTTGCTCAGGTTTCTTGATTGCTGCTCTGCCCCTTTTCCAGTGCTGTGTCTGTGTGGAGCGCTCCCTGGCAGTCATCCACCCTGTGGTCTACCTAAATGACAGACCCTTCAGATACAGGGTCGGAATACCTGGTTTCGTCTGGTTGGTTGTGATCAGGTTCGGTTTGGACATATTTTTCATAGGTTTGTTTGCTCCCTACTTTAGACTGACCATGAGCGCTGACATCGTGATTTTATTAGTGATGTCATTCTGCTGCCTATCAGTTCTCTGAAACGCCCCGAGCAGGGGGAGGGGGAGAGGAAAGGGACAAACAACATGAAGGTAATATAATATTTATTCATTCATTATAATATTCATTCTTATAGCTATGGTGGTGAACTACATCCCAATGCTAATAGTAGCAGCTCATTACAGGAAGTTGGGAACCAGATTACATCAGGCTTTGATTGTGTCTCTCATCATTGCTGTGGTGACTGGGTTTGTGCAGCTCATCCACTACCTCCAAAGGGCTGGGAAACTGCCCTGTATTGTAATGCTCACTACTTTCAGTGACTAAGCTACTAGAAATCCGTCATCTACTATGGAAGGATACATTCAGTTATGTAACAGTTGACGACTAGAGAGATCTGACTAAAGTTCAAGAAGTTCCCAACTCTATGCAAACGACCAGTGATGCGACTGCTCAATAGCCAATTAGAGAAGGGAGGGTCTCGCTAGATAGCTTTGTCACTATGCTGGATAGGCTAACAACCAACATGTTGTTTTACATGCTTTTCAGAAGATTAACCGCTGAAGCGAGGCTTTGGCAACAAGGTGGCTGAAGGTAGTGTGAGTGTCCTGTTATATATCACTGCTCTGAGGTATGGCATCGATAATATATTTAGTTTGACTTAATCTTATTTCTGTTATACATCATTTTCAATGTTAAACTATGCTTATGTGAAAGATAATGCACAAATAATGTTATAAAACGTTGATATCTTATTATATCCACTAAATATCATGTTATTAACTTCAGTTTATAATCAATAAGTTAGTCCTGTTGACATTAAATTTATCACATTTATTGTGATGTTATATGAGTATCTTAGGAATGGCTAACATCCACAGACTTTACAATTGGCTACTAGTTGTATTTCTGTAAGCAGGAGGAGGCTGAGCAAGTTTCTGGATCTTCTAGACCACTATCACTGTTAAATGTCGATCTCAAAATCCTTTAAAGCTGCAGCTAGATTGTAAACTGCTTGTAAATGTTGACCAAACAAGGTTAATCCGACAGAGGAAAGGACCAGAAAAATAAATGTCTATTTTTTTCATAGAATTGAAGCATCTACGAACAAAAATGTATCTGTTTGTTTGAATGTAGTTGTTGTAAATGGTTGACAAATTGCATTTTACATTTAAAAAATACTTTAAATAAGTGACACATTTGACCTGACCTGATCAGGAATAACTCAAGGCCATATCCTTTCCTAACACGTTCCACACAACACGACATGTTCTCCTCAATCATACTAAAGTGTTGTCATAAGCAATGGAACACATTTGCATGTCAGGTGTGGTCCATCAAGTGAAGGGATGGGCCGCATCAGTTTACAGACGGGAGCACTGAGGTGTGTGGTTGAGGATGAGTGGTTCTTTGTTGTTTTCCTCAAAGATTAACTTGTATTTAATCAAATTAATCAGATCCAATGAGTGCCACCAGTACTTATATAATTGATGTGAGGAGGCTACAGCTAACAAAGACTGAGAAAATGTCAGAGGACACTACATTAAACTTTGCATACACATTTTGGTCTCTTTAGTAAGTCTTGTATACTATTTGATCAATAACTTATATTACTTTGGCCATTTCAAGAACATACTACATTATTTTTGGCTCGCATGTAGTGCCACCAACCAGCTCTGTGTTTAACAAGTAGGCCTCCAGTTTCAATTCCTATAAATCTTCATCAATCACGTTGGTAGGTGTGATTCCTGTCACACTGAGTAGGATATCTGCATGGCATGTGGTCCTTGGGTGTATCTACAGAGGTTGGCAATGTGATATTCCACACAGGTGTGAAGGCAGGTATTTGATTTAGCCTATAGATGTACCGAGCTCAGTTCAAAGGAGAGACATAATCACAAAATGACCGGGAAGAGAGGCCGCCCCCAATCACAAGTTTCAGTCTCTGATATTTTCACTGTAACAGAGTGACATGGTTGTATTGAAATTCCTTTCAATTCAATGTGTGTTATTTTCAACGGAAAGTGCAGACATTGATATTCTGAATTATGTTTTTGATAGGAAGAGTTCAAATGAAGGTGTTTGGTATTGTTATCTCTCAATTCAATTCATTTCAATGGTTTACTGGCATGGGAAACATATGTTAACATAGCCAAAGCAGGTGAAGTAGATAATAAACAAAAATGAAATAAACACTCACAGAAGTGCCAAAGCAAGTAAAGTAGATCATAATCAAATGTACAATAAACATTACTCACAGAAGTTTCAAAATAATAAAGACATTTCAAATGTCATACTATGTATATATACAGTGTTGTAACGATGTGCAAATAGTTAAAGTACAAAGGGAAAATCAATAAATGTATATAGACTCCTCAAAAAATTAAAGGGTACACTGAAATATTCTTATTAAATTCTTTTTTCCTTACATAGTTGAAAGTGCTGACAACAAAATCACACAAAAATGATCAATGGAAATCAAATTTATCAACCATTGGAGGTCTGGATTTGGAGTCACACTCTAAATTAAAGTGGAAAACCACACTACAGGGTGATCCAACTTTGATGTAATGTTCTTAAAATAAGTCAAAATGAGGCTCAGTAGTGTGTGTGACCTCCCTACAACGCCTGGGCATGCTCCTGATGAGGTGGAGGATGGTCTCCTGAGGGATCTCCTCCCAAACCTGGACTAAAGCATCCGCCAACTCCTAGACAGTCTGTGGTGCAATGTGGCGTTGGTGGATGGAGCGAGACATGATGTCCCAGATGTGTTCAATTGGATTCAGGTCTGGGGAACGGGCGGGCCAGTCCATAGCATCAATGCCTTCCTCTTGCAGGAACTGCTGACACACTCCAGCCACATGAGGTCTAGCATAGTCTTGCATTAGGAGGAACCCAGGGCCAACCACACACCAGCATATGGTCTCACAAGGGGTCTGAGGATCTCATCTCGGTACCTAATGGCAGTCAGGCTACCTCTGGCGAGCACATGGAGGGCTTTGCGGCCCCCCAAAGAAATACCACCCCACACCATGACTGACCCACCGCCAAAACAGTCATGCTGGAGGATGTTGCAGGCAGCAGAACATTCTCCACAGTGTCTCCAGACTGTCACGTCTGTCACATGTGCTCAGTGTGAACCTGCTTTCATCTGTGAAGAGCACAGGGCGCCAGTGGCGAATTTGCAAATCTTGGTGTTCTCTGGCAAATGCCAAACGTCCTGCACGGTGTTGGGCTGTAAGCACAACCCCCACCTGTGGACGTCGGGCCCTCATACCACCCTCATGGAGTCTGTTTCTGACCGTTTGAGCAGACACATGCACATTTGTGGCCTGTTGGAGGTCATTTTGCAGGGCTCTGGCAGTGCTCCTCCTTGCACAAAGGCGGAGATAGCGGTCCTGCTGCTGGGTTGTTGCCCTCCTACGGCTCCTCCACGTCTCCTGGTAGCGCCTCCATGCTCTGGACACTACGCTGACAGACACAGCAAACCTTCTTGCCACAGCTCGCATTGATGTGCCATTCTGGATGAGCTGCACTACCTGAGCCACTTGTGTTGGTTGTAGACTCCGTCTCATGCTACCACTAGATTGAAAGCACCGCAAGCATTCAAAAGTGACGAAAACATCAGCCAGGAAGCAAAGGAACTGAGAAGTGGTCTGTGGTCACCACCTGCAGAACCACTCCTTTATTGGGGGTGTCTTGCTAATTGCCTATCATTTCCACCTGTTGTCTATTCCATTTGCACAACAGCATGTGAAATTTATTGTTAGTGTTGGACAGTGGACAGTTTGATTTCACAGAAGTGTGATTGACTTGGAGTTACATTGTGTTGTTTAAGTGTTCCCTTTATTTTTTTTTGCAGTGTATATATATATATTTTTTTACCTTTATTTAATCAAGTAGGCTAGTTGAGAACAAGTTCTCATTTTCAACTGCGACCTGGCCAAGATAAATCCAAGCAGTGTGACACAAACAACAACACAGAGTTACACATGGAATAAACAAAGATACAGGCAATAACATAATAGAAAAAAAGAAAGTATATATACAGTGGGTGCAAATGAAGTAAGGAGGTAAGGCAAAAAATAGACCATAGTAGCGCAGTAATTACAATTTAGAAAATGAACACTGGAGTGATAGATGTGCAGGTAGAAATACCGTTGTGCAAAAGAACAGAAACGTAAATTAACCTCTGAACTCTAGGGGCAGTATTTCATTTTTGGATAAAAAAACATTCCCGTTTTAAACAAGATATTTTGTCACGAAAAGATGCTCGACTATGCATATAATTGACAGCTTTGGAAAGAAAACGCAAAGATATTATCTGTGAGTGCCACAGAACTGATGCTACAGGCGAAACCAAAATGAAACTTCAAAGAGGAAATGAGCAAAATATTTGAAGCGCTGTTTTCCAATGTCTCCTTATATGGCTGTGAATGAGCCAGGAATGAGCCCACAATTTCTGCCGTTTCTCCAAGGTGTCTGCAGCATTGTGACGTATTTGTAGGCATATCATTGGAAGATTGACCATAAGAGACCACATTTACCAGGTGTCCGCCCGGTGTCCTGCGTCGAAATTGGTGCGTAAACCTCAGCTGCAAGTATTTTTCCATGTAATTCAGAGAAGAAAGCAGACTTCCACGAACGATATATCAATGAAGAGATATGTGAAAAACACCTTGAGGATTGATTCCAAGCAACGTTTGCCATGTTTCAGTCGATATTATGGAGTTAATTTGGAAAAAAGTTTGGCGTTTTGGTGACAATTTATTTTTTTTTGGTAGCCAAAATTGATGTACAAAACGGAGCGATTTCTCCTACACAAAGAATCTTTCAGGAAAAACTGAACATTTGCTATCTGAGAGTCTCCTCATTGAAAACATCCGAAGTTCTTCAAAGGTAAATTATTTTATTTGAATGCTTTTATTGTTTTTGTGAAAATGTTGCTGGCTGAATTCTAGGCTTATAGCTATGCTAGCTATCAATACTCTATCAATACTCTTACACAAATGCTTGTTTAGCTATGGTTGAAAAGCATATTTTGAAAATCTGAGATGACAGTGTTGTTAACAAAAGTCTAAGCTTGAGAGCAAATATATTTATTTCATTTAATTTGTGATTTTTATGAATAGTTAACGTTGCGTTATGCTAATGAGCTTGAGGCTATAAATAGGATCCCGGATCCGGGATTGCTCGTCGCATGAAGGTAAAACATTACGGGGATGAGGTAGGTAGATTGGATGGGCTATTTACAGCTGCAGCGATCGGTTAGCTGCTCTGATAGCTGATGTTTAAAGTTAGTGTGAGGCCGGGTGCTGCACACTGTTCTAGTGCCCTCGATAATTCATTGATATATATATGTTGAAGAGGGTGGGGCTTAAGCTGCAAGAGGAACCTCCCGCACCTCAGACTGTTGGAGCGGACCAGCCAGAGGAGAGACACAGGGAACGAGGGGTTCATACGATAATCAGGGGGAAGCTGTAACCTATAACATACCTCGTTCAGTCTCCTCCTCCACAAACCGCGGACCCAGCTCCCGGCAGTACAGGCGAAGGTTTCGGGTCGATAGCCAGACCCGGTGCATACACCGGGGCCTCACTGCGGTGGCGGCCTTCTGTCGCCTGATGGCCCGTTGCTGGAGTACATGGGCAGCGTCCCAGGTTTCCTCTGAGTGAAACCATTCATCCACCGCAGGTGCGTGATTCTGTCAAGTGTCAGTTGTGCAGAGGTGAGGACGGAGTCAGGCGCAGGACACAGAACTGAGTAAAACAACGTACTTTGCTCTGAAAAATTATCAGTCAATAAATCCACGCAGGGATAACAAACCCTAACACAAAACCAGGAACAATCACGCAGAAAACATAATGAGAACCTGATGGTTAAATAGAGAAATAATAAAGACGTAATGGGAGCCCGGCGTGTAAAATCAAGACATAACAAATGGAAAAAGAAATGTGGATCTGTGGCAGCTAGAAAGTTGGTGACGATGACCGCCAAACGCCGCCCGAACAAGGAAAGGCACCAACTTCGGCGGAAGTCGTAACAATTGGGTTGATTCATTGGGTTATATGCGTGTAAAGGAGACAAATGTCATAAATTATGTTTCTGCTGCCTCTCAGATCTCAGGGTACTGAAACAGCCTGGGCCAGGGGAAGGGGAGAGAGAGAGGGAGGGGACAAATAACATGGGGGAGATTAGAATTATCAATTATCATGGTGTCTATGATGGAAAACTACCTTCAATGGTTAATGGTTTCACCTCTAAAGGCAGTTTGTTTATGCCACATATATTTGTGAATTCATCACTGTGGTGACTGAGTTTTCTGCCGCCTGTCGTGGAAAATTCAGTACTGAGAGAGACTTGGTCATTTCTTCTTTATTTTATATCGATTTAATGATTGCAATAATGAAGGCATCAATCGTACAGTCTTGACTATCGGACCGAGTGCTTGAATCATACAGAGAATACCGGGTCTTTATATACCAAACCTAAAACTGCTTCAACCATGGCTGGCTCCAACCATGAAGTGCCTTGAGAGACTACACCATCACCTTCACCCTACCTGAAACCCTAGACCCACTCCAATTTGCTTACCGACCCAATAGGTCCACAGAAGACGCAATCGCAATCACACTGCCCTAACCCAGAGGAATACCTACATAAGAATGCTGTTCATTGACTACAGCTCAGGAGGCCGATGAGGCAAGAGCATCCTGTCGGGCTGCCTGGTACAGCAACTGCTCCGCCCACAACCGCAAGGCTCTGCAGAGGGCAGTGAGGTCTGCCCAACGCATCACCGGGGGCAAGCTACCTGCCCTCCAAGACACATACACCACCCGATATCAGAGGAAGGCCAAAAAGATCATCAAGGACTACAACCACCCGAGCCACTTCCTGTTCGACCCGCTGTCATCCAGAAGGCGAAGTCAGTACAGGTGCATCAAAGCTGGGACCAAGAGACTGAAAAACAGCTTCTATCTCAAGGCCATCAGACTGTTAAACAGCCATCACTAACATTGAGTGGCTGCTGCCAACATATTGAGTAAAATCTCTAACTACTTTAATAATTAAAAATTTGATGTAATAAATGTATCACTAGATACTTTAAACAATGCCACTTTATATAATGTTTACATACCCTACATTACTCATCTCATATGTATGTACTGTACTCTATACCATCTACTGCATCCTGCCTATGCCGTTCTGCCATCGCTCATCCAACAACCTTATTTACACAAGTGTAAAGGAATGAATAAGACTATGTACATATTCTTATTCATTCCTTTACACTTGTATGTATAAGGTAGTTGTTGTGAAGTTGTTAGATTACTTGTTAGATATTACTGCATGGTTGGAACTACAAGCACAAGCATTTCGCTACTCTCGCATTAACATCTGCTAACCATGTGTATGCGACCAATAATATTTTAATTGATTTGTCGTCGATGGAAGGCTAGGTTGCCCAGCAGAGATATCTCTTGTCCTTTGAAGAATATGTCTTGTGGTAGAACGGAAACATTGTAGTACCGTTGTCGTTTGGTAGAACGGATACGTTGTAGTATCCTGTCTTTCTGAAGAGATTGTCTGTCCTTTCCTAGCCCAAGTTTTCAGCTGCTGCTGCTAACTTGATATCTAGGATGTATCACTTCTTTAGTGAATAAGAGTTCAAAGTTCATACCAAGTTGCCATACTATAAGATCATTCTATATTCTGGCTGGCATAGTCGAAATTCATCCTTCCAGCGTGTCGATCGTCATCGCCACGTTGAAATTCGCCCTTTTAAACGTATGGACATCAGTCCTCACGTCACTGGGAACACAATGTTAAATTCATTAGGTTGTAGTCGTTCAACCATTCGCAACTAGAGATCATGCTGAAGTTGGCTTAGTTCTGTCGTTGATATGAGCCCTTTTAAACTTTTAGACAGCAGTCCTAACATAATCGGAAACACAAGGTTGACTTTTCGTTTATCCTTAATATTCAATAAAAACTGTTTTTCCCAAACATTCAGCACACATGTCTTCCAACATAATATCAGTGGGACATAATATATACTCTCCTTACATATTTTATTTGAAATGCATAATTCAATATATTTACTTGAATTCCGTACTAACCCACTAAACGTATCCAGTGGCAACCCGGCTTTCAGGGCTTGTGGGGCAAGTCTGGAACTCGGGCCTCTTTCTAAAGTGCTGATCTGAAGATCAATGACGTCATCATGATTCAACCTTGTTTTTTTCAGAGTTTGCAATTGTCTTGAAAATACCAGGCTGTGATGGCAAAGTTTGATGACAAAATTTGCCCATTAAGGACAGCTGCACCATCTTCCTGTTCACTTGCTGCTGCATAAATTAAGTAATATGCCAGGGAGATATGTCTACTGTAGATAAGAAAGTAATACTAAGTGTATGTTGTGTAGTGGGTTGTTAGTATCCATGTGCCTCACCTTAATAATTTGGTCCTTTTCCACTCTTTAATTTTGCCTACTGTGACTTGGTGATGTACATGTAGCCTATAGCCTGTTTTAGAGAAATGTAATCATTGATTATTGGAAGAGCTTTAATTGTCTGCTTATATTCCCCTTTTATGTATCCTACGGTTCTGACTTCTGAAAACGGTTGGTGTACATTTCAAAAGAGTTGAATTTACAACGTCCGTCCTCGCTCGTCCATTAATAGAATGTAGGCCCAGTTAGACCGGAGAATTATGGATTGTCTCTTATCCACTCGAGGTCCCTTTATGCCATAGTTTGTACATCTCAAATGTCAGTCAGACATATTTGCAATATATTTTTGTTAATGCAGTAATGAGGCTGAATGAACTATTTCGCTGCCAGACAAGGCTCCGCTAATAACCAGGTGTAGCAATGGTAAGGTGTTGGGACTGCTGTTGGCACAGCATTATGTAGGCCCTAGAAGTTTGTGGGCACCCCTTGTCACCGTTATAGTACAAATAATGTATAGTTTAGTGTTGTGTTGTGTCGTGGCTTTGCTGGCATGCATAATTATAATTATTTGGGCTCCACCAAGATTTACATGTTAAAATCGTCACCGACTGTATCACTATCGAAACAATCGTGAACAAGTTGCAACAAAGGGAGAACCATGCATAGTAGTGATTATTTGAATTAACCTTCTATTACAGATTCATTTTAGACATTTGTATCTGTATACCAAATTCATTAAATCGTAAAAGCAAGATTTTCTAATTATTTCAATTGAAATGACAGAAATACAATCTATTGTTCTCTGTATAATTTTCAATGTTGAATGAATGAATCTGAAACTTTTTGATCGGTTGAAATACTTATGTATTTAATTAATTACGTTATTCGATGTTTAAATTCTCATTTTACTGATCTTTATTTTGGCTAAATAACAGCCATTTGGTGTCAAGTGTCAATCATAGAGATAAGCTATACAAAAAGTATATTAGACAGTCCTTCAAATTAGTGGATTTGGCTATTGCAGTCACGTATAAAATCGAGCAAACAGCCATGCAATCTCCAAAGACAACAATTGGCAGTGGAATGAACTTACTCGAGCTCAGACTTACAAGGTGGCACCGTACGTGCTCTTATTTTAAAGTGGAAACGTCTAGGAGCAACAATGGCTCAGCTGCCAAGTGGTTGGCCACCCAAGCTCACAGAAAGGGACCACCGAGAGCCGAAGCACGTATTGAGTAAAAATCGTCTGTCCTCGGTTTCAACACTCACTACTGAGTTCTAAACTGCCACTGGAAGCAAAGTCAGCACAAGAACTGTTTGTCAGAAGCTTCATGAAATTAGTTTCCTTGGCCGAGCAGCCGCACAAAAGCCTAAGATCACCATGCGCAATGACAAGCATCGGCTGGAGTGGTGTAAATTTCAGGCGCATTGGACTCTGGAACATTGGAAAACCGTTCTCTTGAGTGATGAAACACTTCAGCAACTGGCAATTCAACGGACGAATCTGGGTTTGGCGGATGCCAGGAGAATCCTACCTGCCCCAATGCATAGTGTCGACTTATAGTTAGGTGGGGGGAGGAATAATGGTCTGGGGCTGTTTTTCATGGTTCGGGCTAGGCCCTTTAGTTCCAGGGAAGATGAATCTTAATGCTACAGCAAACAGTGACTTTCTGGGCAATTCGGTCCTTCCAACTTTATGGCAACAGTTTGGGGAAGGCCTTTCCTGTTTCAGCATGACAATGCCCCGTGCACAAAGCAAGGTCCATACAGAAATGTTTTGTCGAGATTGGTGTGGATGAACTTGACTGGCCTGAACACAGCCCTGACATCAACCCCATCAAACACCTTTGGGATTAATTGTAACACAGACTGCGAGCCAGGCGTAATCACATTACATCAGTGCCCGACCTCATTAATGCTCGTGGCTGAATGGAAGCACGTCCCCGCAGCAATGTTCCAACATCTAGTGGAAACCTTTCCCAGAAGCGTGGGGGCTGTTATGGCAGCAAAGGGGAGGACCAAATCCATATTAATGCCCATGATTTTGGAATGAGATGTTAACAACACATACTTTTGGCCATGTAGTGTATCTTGACAGACATTGGTTACAAGCAGACTAAGGCAAAGAGGAAGAGGCAAAGCGAGAGGATTCACTATCACCAAAACAAGCCAAATGCATATTGATGGGCTTGATAATGCAGTTTGTTTCCTGCGTTCATAACTCCCAGGCTGTGGTGAAAAAATGTCTCAATTGTCATACTTCAGTAAAAGTAAAGATACCTTAATAGAAAATGACTCAAAAGTTAGTCACCCAATAAAATGCTACTTGAGTAAGAGTCTAAAAGTATTTGTATTATAGTAGTATTTAAATGTATTAACTTAGCATGTGTTTTGTGAGTCCGCAACAGATCAGAGGCCGTAGAGATGACCAGGGATGTTGTAACGGCATATTTCCTCCTCTTCGTCTGAAGAGGAGTAAGGATCGGACCAAGATGCGGCGTGGTAAGTGTTCATGACGATTTTAATAAGAAAAGCACTGAACACTATGAAATACAAAAACAATAAACGAATACGTGAAATAACCAAACTGAAACAGTACCGTGTGGCGACAAACACACACACGGAAACAAACACCCACAAACCAACAGTGAAACCCAGGCTACCTAAGTATGATTCTCAATCAGAGACAACTAACGACACCTGCCTCTGATTGAGAACCATACTAGGCCGAAACAGAAACCAAACATAGACTGCCCACCCCAACTCACGCCCCTGACCATACTAAATAAAGACAAAACAAAGGAAATAAAGGTCAGAACGTGACAGATATTAGACCATTTTCCTGTCCTGCTTAGCATTTAAAATGTAACAAGTACTTTTGGGTGCCAGGGAAAATATATGGAGTAAAAATTACATAATTTTCTTTAGGAATGTAGTGAAGTAAAATTAAAAGTTGTCCATAATATCAATAGTAAAATAAGTGCAGATATCACAATAAACTACTTAAGTAGTACTTTCAAGTATTTTTACTTAGGTACTTCACACTACTGCTCCCAGGACAGATACATGAGCAACTCCTCATTATATTCAGATAGGAGGTAACACTAACACATTTTAGAGAGCAGTAATGAGGTGGCCATGTCGTTGCAATAGAAATCAGCTGTGCGGGTGAATTTAGCGAGACATCAGTTGGCGATCATTTTTTGCCATCGATTGTTGCAATAGGTCCCTTGTTATTTATAATCCAATAGGCTACATTCTGTAGGCTTCCCATTAGATTATCAATTGTCACATAATTATCATGTTTGAGGTAAGACCCAGATGCAGACAGTGTTGAAGAAACAAAAGTTTATTCCTAACAGGGCCAGGCAAACGACAGGTCAAGGCAGGCAGGGGTCAATAATCCAGAGAAGGTAGAAAGGATCCAGAACGGTAGGCAGTCTCAGGATCAGGGCAGGCAGAGCGGTAAAAACTGGGGAGGACTAGAAAACAGGCAGGAGCAGGAAAAAATGCTGGTAGGTATGAATGAACAAAAAGAACTGGCAATAGACAAACAGAGGACACAGGTATAACTACACAGGGTATAATAGGGAAGATGGGCAACACCTGGAAGGGGGTGGAGACAATCACAAAGACAGGTGAAACAGATCAGGATGTGACACAAGTAGAAGTTACGAATGTAGTTCGTAATTTTTTACACCTTATGGTAAACTGTGACTAAAGGACAACAAATTAGTGCAATAGATTTGACATTGATTTATTATTTAAGGCTGCCAGTCTCCAATGAAGACTAACATAAGTCCGTTGGATACGGTTCACCAACTGGCGGCCAACATGCTGAATTAGGCCCCCCAAGTTCTCTGGGCAAAAGAAAATGATATTTTTGTGTGTTTTTGTTGTTTTTGTTGTTATTGGATATAAGACTGTAAAAACACCAGGAGAATTTATTTATTTATTTTTTATGAAATCTGTTCCCAAGTATTCCCACGCATAGAGAGACACGGGATCTTATACAACAATAAGCAAGGTTTAAAATGATTATAGTTTAGTCAAATATTATATCCGTTTAGGCTTATTGCGGTGAATTAGCCGTCTACAAATTAGCTGTAATTATGTTCCTGCCCCTCGACCATCCGCTGAAGAAAGAAATCGCCCCATTGCTGAATCTAGTTGATGATCCCTGCCGTAGGCTGTACAGTTTCAATTGCAGTCATTCAAAGTTATCTTGAAATATATCAATGTGCTCAATTTCATAAAAAGGTATATGGTACGAGACATTGGAATCATTTCACAATATCATTTCAAGCACATGTGATGGTGTATGTGTTACCACAAATATTTACATAAAGTGCGATACATTTTCACCTCAATTAAATAGCAAGGAGGATCAGGTAAGTGTTTAAAAGGTCAAATGACGATCAACATCGTCATTTCACTATCAATTATGTTACTAGTATGCGAATTAAAAAGCAATGCATGTAAGGTAAGAATCATGTAAGTAATAAATTATTAAACAGTGCAGATATCTTGTATTTCAAGATGGCATAGCAGCAAGCCGTGTTTGTTTTTGTCCCGTGTAAATGTTCAGCTTTTTTCTTTTTTTCTGTATACATTACAATCTTTTTTTCCATTTTCATATTAAATATACCTTCCTGCAACCCGCCTCACCCACAGTGGTACGGATCTGCTATTTTTAAAAATCTTGTAAGTCAGGTTTGTCGTCCTCCTTGCTCGCACAAGCTTTTTC
The DNA here is from genome assembly GCF_036934945.1 of Oncorhynchus masou masou. Classification (NCBI taxonomy): domain Eukaryota; kingdom Metazoa; phylum Chordata; class Actinopteri; order Salmoniformes; family Salmonidae; genus Oncorhynchus; species Oncorhynchus masou. Next base: position 8,077,605 of record NC_088231.1, on the reverse strand, counting down.
AGTTCTGCCCACACATTTTCTATAGGATTATAGGATAGGTCAGGGCTTTGTGATGGCCACTCCAATACCTTGACTTTGTTGTCCTTAAGCCATTTTGTCACAACTCTGGAAGTTTGCTCGGGGTCATTGTCCATTTGGAACACCCATTATCAACCAAGCTTTAACTTCCTGACTGATGTCTTGAGATGTTGCTTCAATACACAAATAATTTTCCTCCTCATGATGCCATCTACTTTGTGAAGTGCACCAGTCCCTCCTGTAGCAAAGCACCCCCACAACATGATGCTGCCACCCCCCCATGCTTCACGGTTGAGATGGTGTTCTTCGGCTTGCAAGCCTCCCCCTTTTTCCTCCAAACATAACAATTGTCATTATGGTCAAACAGTTCTATTTTTGTTTCATCAGACAAGAGGAGATATCTCCAAAAAGCACGATCTTTGACCCCATGTGCAGTTGTCGTAGTCGGGCTTTTTTGTGGCGGTTTTGGAGCAGTAGCTTCTTCCTTGCTGAGCGGCCTTTCATTGTTATGTTGATATAGGACTCGTTTTACTGTGGGTATAGATACTTTTGTACCTGTTTCCTCCAGCATCATCACAAGGTCCTTTGCTGTTTTTCTGGGATGGATTTGCACTTTTCTCACCAAAGTCTGTGACAGTGACATAATTCAAAAATCAGAACCGATACATGAAAGGGGAATATAAGCAGACAATGAAAGCTCTTCCAATAGTCAATGATGACATTTCTCTTAAGCAGGCTATAGGATACAGTGGGGCAAAAAAGTATTTAGTCAGCCACCTTTTGTGCAAGTTCTCCCACTCAGCCATGGTTGAAGCAGTTTTAGAGTTTTAGGTTTGGTATATAAAGACCCGGTATTCTCTGTATGTTTCAATGACTTGGTCCGACAGTCAAGACTGTTGGATTGACGGCTTCATTGTTGCATTCAATTATCGATATAAAATAAAGATGATTGTTTGAAGAAATGACCAATTCTCTCTCAGTACTGAATTTTCCACGGCAGGCTGCACACAACCCAGTCACCACACTGATGAATTCACAAACATATGTGACATAAACAAACTGCCTTGAGTCCAAGATTGCAATAAAAGGTGAAACCACTACTCATGGAAGGTAGTTTGTCATCATATACACCATGATAATCAATATGATTTGAAATACCCCCATATTATTTGTCCCATCATTCTCACTCTCCCCTTCCCCTGGCCCAGGCTGTTCCAGTGCCCTAAGATCTGAGAGGCAGCAGCAGAATAACATTAATAAAATTAAAACCAGAATTTCACCCAAAGAAACATAATTTATGACATTTGTCAAACCAATCCAGAGCACCCTAGATTGTATCTTTGTACTTCAGGAAGACCATTGTGTGGGCCACTGCCAGGTAGCGCTCAAAACATATACAGCACTGAAATAGGGGGTGTAGCCATTGGTGGGTAGACTCAGGATGAGGTTGACAGGCATAGCAGGGAGTGGCAAAAGCCAAATCGGGCTCCAGATAGCCAGAGAGGACAGAGTAATGATTGAAGAAGTTTTTTTCTTTTGGGACATACTGGAGAGAGAGAGAGAGAGAGAGAGAGAGAGAATAGTGAAGGTGTAAACTTTGTGACAGCCCTGAATTTGTCTGAACCGTCTCAGTGCTCCTCTTCCCAATAGGGCGCTTCCCTGTTAATTCCCAATTTAATAGCCAGCATCAGCTGTGCAAAAGTGGGTTTTGTGATGGTGGTGTGAATGAGGATGTGTTGAATCCTCAGTTCCGAAGCTTCCTTACTCTGTTTGTTTTGTTGTATTTAAAAATTGTGCTTTAGCCTTGTCTCAATTTTGACCAGGACCTGATCCACTCAATGCTTCCTTTCGACTCCACCTCTCAGTTGGTCTCCGCTGTTTCCTCATGGCCTTTCTCCTCGGTTGGCGGAGTCAGCTTTTCTGCATACGGTATTTCATTTGTTTTAGGGTGATGTATACCGTGATGATTTATGTGGGCAGTTGTAGTTGAAGACATGTTGCGATATGATACTCTTTAAGGTTGTGTGGTAAAAGAGCTTGATATTTTGATTGTATGATTGAAGACTGGGTTTACGCTACAATTTTATGAAAGGTCAAACATTGCGTGACAAAGGTCACTGGAGTTCCCTAAACTCCTTTACCGGGCTGGACTCTTTTAGGTCCAAGATACAGGACTTTTCTGGAGGAACCAGAGCTCATTGTTTGTTATTATTATGTGTCTGTGATCATTTATGTTGTAATACAACCCACGCAAAAGAACACATTTGTTTTGAAGTTATGTCCATTGTTTTAAGGGTTTGTGAATGTGTTTCCATACAGACTTTTACATGAGTCCTTTGTATTGGTGTAGACTTGACAGACCAGACGGGACTCATTCCCTCCCAAAACAAAAGGATATTTTTTTCTTCTTTTCTGGTAGGCACAACCTACCTGGCACACCTACAAACAGTTACCTCAAGTCAAAACCGTTACGACTTGGCAGTAGAAAACCTAGACAATATATTTGACCTCTCAGCTTCCCTATCACTGTGGTTAATCACTAAAACGATACGGAAAAAGAAGGAACAGCACGTCAGAAATCAGCTCAATGTAATTGAAGAATCCGAAATTAGAAAACTCTTTGTGTTGTTGTTTGCTTAGTGTTATCTATCCAAAATGGAGATGCATGGGTAAACCACTTGTCCAATCTTTTTGGCCCTATAACAAATAACAAACAGCAAAAACACATAAATGATCAAATACAAATCTTAGAATCAGCTATTAAAGACTACCGGAACCCACAGTTCTCCCATTACATTGAATGAACTACAGGACAAAATACAAACCCTCCGTCCCAAAAAGGCCTGTGGTGTTGATGGTATCCTCAATGAAATAATACAATATACAGACAACAAATTCCCATTGGCTATACTTAAACTCTTTAACATCATCCTTAGCCTATCCCAATATTTGGAACAAAGGCCTGCTCACCCCATTCCACAAAAGTAGAGACACATTTGACCCCATTAATTACCGTGGGATATGCGTCAACAGCAACTTTGGGAAAATACAGACTCGTACATTTCCTCAGTGAAAACAATGTACTGAGCAAATGTCAAAATGTTTTATTTTACCAAATTATCGTAGGACAGACCATGAGTAAACCCTGCACACCCTAATTGACAAACAAACAAACAAACCAAAACAAAAGCAGTCTTCACATGTTTTGTTGATTTCAAAAAAGCCTTTGACTCAATTTGGCATGAGTGTCTTCTACAGTCGTGGCCAAAAGTTTTGAGAATGACACAAATATAAATTTTAACATTCTGCTGCCTCAGTTTGTATGATGGCAATTTGCATATACTCCAGAATGTTATGAAGAGTGATTAGATTAATTACCAAGTCCCTCTTTGCCATGCAAAAGAACTGAATCCCCAAAAAACATTTCCACTGCCCTGCCACAACAGAACCAGCTGACATCATGTCAGTGATTCTCTCATTAACACAGGTGTGAGTGTTGACAAGGCTGGAGATCACCCTGTCATGCTGATTGAGTTCGAATAACAGACTGGAAGCTTCAAAAAGAGGGTGGTGCTTGGAATCATTGTTCTTCCTCTGTCAACCATGGTTATCTGCAAGTAATCATGTGCTGTCATCATTGCTTTGCACAAAAAGGGCTTCACAGGCAAGGATATTGCTGCCAGTAAGATTGCACCTAAATCAAACATTTATCGGATCATCAAGAACTTCAAGGATAGTGGTTAAATTGTTGTGAAGAAGTCTTTAGGGCGCCCAAGAAAGTCCAGCAAGCGCCAGGACCGTCTTCTAAAGTTGATTCAGCTGCGGGATCGGGGCACCACCAGTACAGAGCTTGCTCAGGAAAGGCGTGAGTGCATCTGCACGCATAGTGAGGCGAAGACCTTTGGAGGAATGCCTGGTGTCAAAGAAGGGCAGCAAAGAAGCCACTTCTCTCCAGAAAAAACATCAAGGACAGACTGATATTCTTCAAAAGGTACAGGGATTGGACTGCTGAGGACTGGGGTAAAGTCCTTTTCTCTGATGAATCGCCTTTCCGATTGTTTGGGGCATCCTGAAAAAAGCTTGTCCGGAGAAGACAAGGTGAGCGCTACCACCAGTCCTGTGTCATGCCAACAGTAAAGCATCCTGAGACCATTCATGTGTGGGGTTGCTTCTCAGCCAAAGGAGTGGGCTCACTCACAATTTGCCTAAGAACACAGCCATGAATAAAGAATGGTACCAAAACATCCTCAGAGAGCAACTTCTCCCAAACTTCCAGGAAAAGTTTGGTGACCAGCAAAAAAGTGATAACTAAGTGACTCGGATATTTGTGGCCCATGGCCAGCAAACTCCCCAGACCTTAATCCCATTGAGAACTTGTGGTCAATCCTCAAGCGGCGGGTGGACAAATTCTGACAAACTCCAAGCATGGGTTATGCAAGAATGGGCTGCCATAAGTTAGAATGTGGCCCAGAAGATAATTGACAGCATGCCAGGACGGATTGCAGAGGTCTTGAAAAAGAAGGGTCAACACTGCAAATATTGACTTTTTGCATCAACTTCATGTAATTGTCAATAAAAGCCTTTGACACTTATGAAATGCTTGTAATTATACTTCAGTATTCCATAGTAACATTTGACAAAAATATCTAGACACTGAAGCAGCAAACTTTGTAAAAATTTATATTTGTGTCATTCTCAAAACCTTTGCCACGACTGTATACAAATTGATGGAATGTGGTGTTGGGGGAAAACATACGACATTATTAAATTCATTGTACACAAGCAACAAGTGGGCTGTTAAAATTGCCAAAAAACACACACATTGTCAGGATTTGGCCAGGGTTGTTCCGGGTTTTGGTCACTAGATGCCCCCATTGTGCTTTTTGACCTTATGTTTTTTCCCTTGTTCCCCATTATTATTTGCACCTGTGCCTCGTTTCCCCTGATTGTATTTAAACCCTTAGTTTCCCTCAGTTCTGTGCTCTGTGTTTGTATGTTAGCACCCAGCCCTAGTGTTCTGTGTATTCTTGTCGTTTCCGGTGGATGCTCTTGTGGAATTCTGTTTTTGTTTTTGAGTATCTCTTGAGGCTTTTTTGTGCTATACCTACCACCTTTTGGATTTGCCATTTTGTATTGAAGGACTTCTCCTTTTTTACTTTATTAAATACACCGTCTTAAGTACTGCTGTGTCTGCCTCATCTTCTGGGTTCTGCTGACTATTCGTGGTTCAGTTGGTTAAGTGACTGTTTCTCACTCCGGAGACCCAGGTTCGTAACCGGGTCCTGACACACATTTCTTTCCACAGGGCCATGGGGTGAGACAGGGATGCAGCTTAAGCCCCACCCTCTTCAACATATATTTCAACGAATTGTGGACAAGAACAGTCTGCAGCACCCGGCCTCACCCTAATAGAATCTGAAGTCAAATGTCTACTGTTCGCTGATGATCTGGTGCTTCTGTCACCAACCAATGAGGGGATAGCAGCACAGATTCTGTCAGACCTGGGCGCTGACAGTAAATCTCAGTAACACAAAATAATGGTGTTCCAAAAAAGTCCAGTTGCCAGTACCACAAATACAAATCTAGACACGGTTTCCCTACTGCAAACAAAAAATGATACATACCTTGGCCTAAACATTAGCGGCACAGGTAACTTCCACAAAAAGCTGTGAATAAGCTGGAAGACAAGGCAAGAAGGGTCTTCTATGCCATCAAAAGGAACATAAGATTTGACATGCCGAGTAGGATCTGGCTTAAAATAATTGAATAAGTCACAGTACCCATTGCCCTTTATGGTTGTGAGGTCTGGGATCCACTCACCAACCAAGAATTCACAAAATGGGACAGACACCAAATTGAAACTCTGCATGCTTAATTCTGCAAAAATGTTCTCTGTGTACAACGTAAAACAGCAAATAGCACATGCAGAGCTGAATTAGGCCGATACCTGCTAATTATCTCAGCAGCATTCAAGAAACCAGGGAAGAATTGCACAGCAGACCAACAATAAACACATGGGAAGTAATAACTCAAAGAAAATATGTCAAACAGGCAGACAATCATGATAGACATGGGCAGGTTGAGAGTGAAGAACTCCATAACTCCATGTGGCCATCGTTCCTCCGGTTTCGGTCACTGTCAGCAACAGGACATAGACATTTGTTGGAAAACTCAGGATGAGGTTGATTGCATGGAATACAACTAATAAGGACTCTGGTTGAGATGTAAGGCCGGTGTTGTTGACCACAGAGGTGAAATAAGAATTCCTCTTCAGAAGTTTTCATCGCCATTCTGGAAGCTTCTTCTGTGGGTACAGATGGAGGGTTGAACGGTTGAGTCATGGAATGCATCTCAAATGTCACCCTTTTCCCTACATAGTCTACTACTTTTGACCAGAGTCCTGTGTACTATGTACTGTGGTGCAGTGGTTCCCAAACTTGTTATTGTAACGCTTGGACGGGAGATTCACCTGAAGATGTTAGCTTTTGCTAATACAAAGACACACCAAGAGCAACCAAACGTTATATTAGGTAAGTATAACTCCTTCCACGGCATTCTTGTCGAAGACCATCAAAGGTAAGGGAATATTTATGTTATAAAATTGTATTTTTGTCGAATCCAACATGGTAGAGAAATAATGCTAATGGCTGAGCGCCGTCTCAGATTATTGAATAGTGAACGAATTCTGTAACGTTAAAAATAAATGTAACACAGCGTTTGCATTAACCTGTTGATGCTCTGGGGGCGCTATTTCATTTTTGGATGAAAAAAGTTCCCGTTTTAAACAAGATATTTTGTCACAAAAAGATGCTCGACTATGCATATAATTGATAGCATTCGAAAGAAAACACTCTGACGTGTCCAGAACTACCGAGATATTTTCTGTGCGTGCCCTAGAACGTGAGCTTCAGGCAAAACCAAGATGAGACGGCATCCAGGAAATGAACAGGATTTTTGAGGCTCAGTTTTCCATTGTCTCCTTATATGGCTGTGACTTTAACCTCCCCACGTCTACCTTTGACTCATTCCTCTCTGCCTCCTTCTTTCCACTCCTCTCCTCTTTTGACCTCACCCTCTCACCTTCCCCCCCTACTCACAAGGCAGGCAATACGCTCGACCTCATCTTTACTAGATGCTGTTCTTCCACTAACCTCATTGCAACTCCCCTCCAAGTCTCCGACCACTACCTTGTATCCTTTTCCCTCTCGCTCTCATCCAACACTTCCCACACTGCCCCTACTCGGATGGTATCGCGCCGTCCCAACCTTCGCTCTCTCTCCCCCGCTACTCTCTCCTCTTCCATCCTCTCATCTCTTCCCTCTGCTCATACCTTCTCCAACCTATCTCCTGATTCTGCCTCCTCAACCCTCCTCTCTTCCCTTTCTGCATCCTTTCACTCTCTATGTCCCCTATCCTCCAGGCCGGCTCGGTCCTCCCCTCCCGCTCCGTGGCTCGACGACTCATTGCGAGCTCACAGAACTGTGCTCCGGACAGCCGAGCGGAAATGGAGGAAACTCGCCTCCCTGCGGACCTGGCATCCTTTCACTCCCTCCTCTCTACATTTTCCTCCTCTGTCTCTGCTGCCAAAGCCACTTTCTACCACTCTAAATTCCAAGCATCTGCCTCTAACCCTAGGAAGCTCTTTGCCACCTTCTCCTCCCTCCTGAATCCTCCTCCCCCTCCCCCCCCCCTCCTCCCTCTCTGCAGATGACTTCGTCAACCATTTTGAAAAGAAGGTCGACGACATCCGATCCTCGTTTGCTAAGTCAAACGACACCGCTGGTTCTGCTCACACTGCCCTACCCTGTGCTCTGACCTCTTTCTCTCCAGATGAAATCTCGCTTCTTGTGACGGCCGGCCGCCCAACAACCTGCCCGCTTGACCCTATCCCCTCCTCTCTTCTCCAGACCATTTCCGGAGACCTTCTCCCTTACCTCACCTCGCTCATCAACTCATCCCTGACCGCTGGCTACGTCCCTTCCGTCTTCAAGAGAGCGAGAGTTGCACCCCTTCTGAAAAAACCTACACTCGATCCCTCCGATGTCAACAACTACAGACCAGTATCCCTTCTTTCTTTTCTCTCCAAAACTCTTGAACGTGCCGTCCTTGGCCAGCTCTCCCGCTATCTCTCTCAGAATGACCTTCTTGATCCAAATCAGTCAGGTTTCAAGACTAGTCATTCAACTGAGACTGCTCTTCTCTGTATCACGGAGGCGCTCCGCACTGCTAAAGCTAACTCTCTCTCTTCTGCTCTCATCCTTCTAGACCTATCGGCTGCCTTCGATACTGTGAACCATCAGTTCCTCCTCTCCACCCTCTCCGAGTTGGGCATCTCCGGCGCGGCCCACGCTTGGATTGCGTCCTACCTGACAGGTCGCTCCTACCAGGTGGCGTGGAGAGAATCTGTCTCCTCGCCACGTGCTCTCACCACTGGGGTCCCCCAGGGCTCTGTTCTAGGCCCTCTCCTATTCTCACTATACACCAAGTCACTTGGCTCTGTCATAACCTCACATGGTCTCTCCTATCATTGCTATGCAGACGACACACAATTAATCTTCTCCTTTCCCCCTTCTGATGACCAGGTGGCGAATCGCATCTCTGCATGTCTGGCAGACATATCAGTGTGGATGACGGATCACCACCTCAAGCTGAACCTCGGCAAGACGGAGCTGCTCTTCCTCCCGGGGAAGGACTGCCCGTTCCATGATCTCGCCATCACGGTTGACAACTCCATTGTGTCCTCCTCCCAGAGCGCTAAGAACCTTGGCGTGATCCTGGACAACACCCTGTCGTTCTCAACTAACATCAAGGCGGTGGCCCGTTCCTGTAGGTTCATGCTCTACAACATCCGCAGAGTACGACCCTGCCTCACACAGGAAGCGGCGCAAGTCCTAATCCAGGCACTTGTCATCTCCCGTCTGGATTACTGCAACTCGCTGTTGGCTGGGCTCCCTGCCTGTGCCATTAAACCCCTACAACTCATCCAGAACGCCGCAGCCCGTCTGGTGTTCAACCTTCCCAAGTTCTCTCACGTCACCCCGCTCCTCCGCTCTCTCCACTGGCTTCCAGTTGAAGCTCGCATCCGCTACAAGACCATGGTGCTTGCCTACGGAGCTGTGAGGGGAACGGCACCGCAGTACCTCCAGGCTCTGATCAGGCCCTACACCCAAACAAGGGCACTGCGTTCATCCACCTCTGGCCTGCTCGCCTCCCTACCACTGAGGAAGTACAGTTCCCGCTCAGCCCAGTCAAAACTGTTCGCTGCTCTGGCCCCCCAATGGTGGAACAAACTCCCTCACGACGCCAGGACAGCGGAGTCAATCACCACCTTCCGGAGACACCTGAAACCCCACCTCTTCAAGGAATACCTAGGATAGGATAAAGTAATCCTTCTCACCCCCCCCCTTAAATGATTTAGATGCACTATTGTAAAGTGGCTGTTCCACTGGATGTCAGAAGGTGAATTCACCAATTTGTAAGTCGCTCTGGATAAGAGCGTCTGCTAAATGACTTAAATGTAAATGTAAATGAATGCGAGAGGAATGAGCCTGCCCTTTCTGTCGTTTCCCCAAGGTGTCTGCAGCATTGTGACGTATTTGTAGGCAGATCATTGGAAGATTGACCATAAGAGACCACATTTACCAGGTGTCCGCCCGGTGTCCTGCGCCGAAATTGGTGCGCAAAAGTCACCTGCCAGTATTTTTCCATGGGATACAGAGAGGAAAGCAAGCTTCCACGAACTGCATATCAATGAAGAGATATGTGAAAAAACACCTTGAGGATTGATTCCAAACAACGTTTGCCATGTTTCGGTCGATATTATGTAGTTAATCCGGAAAAAGTTTTACGTTGTAGGTGACTGAATTTTCAGGTTCGTTTCGGTAGCCAGACGCAATGTAGAAAACGGAACGATTTCTCCTACACACAGACGCTTTCAGGAAAAACTGCGCATTTGGTATGTAACTGAGAGTCTCCTCATTGAAAACATCAGAAGCTCTTCAAAGGTAAATGATTTTATTTATTTTGTTATCTGGTTTATGTGAAAATGTTGCGTGCTAAATGCTACTCAAAATGCTATGCTAGCTTTGCATACTCTTACACAAATTAGTCAATTTCTATGGTTCAAAAGCATATTTTGAAAATCTGAGATGACAGTGTTGTTAAGAAAAGGCTAAGCTTGAGAGCAGACGCATTATTTTCATTTTATTTGCGATTTTCAGAAATCGTTAACGTTGCGTTATGCTAATGAGCCTGAGGCTTTAGTCACAAACCCGGATCCGGGATGGGGAGTTCCAAGAAGTTAAAATAGATAGCCCTAAACCGCATGTGTGTGGAATCATACATTGTCCAATCTGTAAAGCGCTTTTGAAAAGCAGAGACGCTGAAGTGGTTCAAGAAGTGCCACACAAGTGTTATATTCAGCCCTTGGCTGAAGATGAACATTCAGAGAAATATGTGTTCTATGATTATGAGACAAATCAGGAATCGGGGGATCATTTGCCTATTTTTGTATCTACCATGACATTCAAGGGGGAAAAGTGGTCTGCAGAAGGATCCAATTGTGCACTACTCTTTCTAAAACATTTTAGAAAGCCACAGTACAGAAACTTCACGTTTATAGCCCACAATGCTAGAGCCTACGATTCCTACCTGCTTCTGAATCCATTGATACAGCAAGGTGTGGCACCCAGGGTCATAGCTCAAGGTAGTAAAATCTTGTGTTTTGTAGACCCAGCCTTCAACCAGAGATACATTGACAGCTTAAGCTTTTTACCCATGCGATTGGCTCAAATGCCAGAGGCCTTGGGTTTTAAAAACTCTGTGAAAGGCTGGTTCCCCCACTTCTTCACATCTGAGGAGAATCTACATTATGTAGGATCATATCCCAGCCCTGAAATGTACGGGTGTGATCAAATGTCTCCCAAAGAGCGTGAGAGATTCATGACGTGGTATGAGACAGTAAGACATGGCACCTTTGATTTCCATAAAGAGATGGAATCATACTGTGACAATGATGTGGTTATACTTCGTGAAGGATGCCTCAGATTCAGAGAAGAGGTAATCAAAGATGCAGGCATTGACCCCTGGAGTTGTACAACTATTGCATCGGCATGCATGAAAACCTATCGTACAAACTATCTGCCTACAGCCTCTATAGCTATCCCCTCGCCTGACAACTACCGACGCCAATTCAAGTCATACTCTAGTGGGTCCATTCAATGGTTGGAGTATATGGCCCAGGATAAAGACATTTTTATTCAACATGTTTTGAATAGGGGGTAGAAGGCCTTTGGCTCTTACCATGTAGATGGCTACACCCAGATTGACGGCGTTGAGACAGTGTATGAGTACAACGGTGGTTTCTTCCATGGTTGCAAATCTTGCTTTGTACCCCAGACCATGTGTGTTCTAACCCAAAAGACTTTTGGGGAAATGTACCAAGAGTTTCAAGACAAATTGTATTCTTTACAGGCTACTTACGGTCTAAAAGTGGTGGTTTTGTGGGAGCACGAATGTACCACACTCAAAAAGTCTGATCCTCATGTTCAAGCCTTCCTTTCCAGCTATGACACCCCAGAACCCCTGGACCCCCGACAGGCCTTGTATGGCGGCCGTACCAATGCTTTGACATTGCGGTATGTAGCGCAACCCGACGAGACAATAGGCTATGCAGATTTTACATCCCTTTATCCTCATGTAATGAGTTCCTCATGCTATCCTATAGGGCATCCGGAAATTATTCATCGTGATTTTGACTTACCTCAAAACTATTTTGGTCTGATCAAAGCAACAGTCTACCCTCCAGGGGTTTGTTTATACCAGTGTTGCCTTACAGGGGCCCTCAAGGAAAACTTTTCTTTCCCCTTTGTCGCACCTGCAGTGAAAACAAACAACAAACCCCATGTGATCACTCTGATCAAGAAAGGGCCCTGACCGGGGTGTGGGTCACAGTTGAATTCTCTAAGGCTTTAGAGATGGGGTATCGTGTGGCCAAAATCTTTGAAGTATGGAACTTTTCAAAGAAATCAGACACTCTTTTTAAAGAGTACCTCAAGACCTTCTTGAGATGTAAGCAAATGGCTTCAGGCTATCCTGCATCGGTCACAGATCAAGAGAGCAAAGACAGTTACATTCAAGACTATCACGACAGAGAAGGCATCCTTCTTGACCCTGACAGAATAGAGGTCAACAAAACCAAACAAAATGTGTCGAAATTGTACTTAAATTCGCTTTGGGGCAAATTAGCGCAGAGGTGTAATATGCTAACAACGTCAATTATTAAAGACCCCGAAGAAATTTTGGAATTTGTTTTTTCGGACCAATACGAAATTTCACATTTTTCATTCTTGAGTCAAGACATTGCCTTGGTGCAATGGCGACGTAACAAGAAGTGGGTTCTACCCACTAATGTAAATGTGTTTCTTGCAGCATTTACCACGGCCTATGGCCGACTTGAACTGTAGAAGCTCATGGAGCAGCTTCAGAGGCGGGTTCTTTACCACGACACAGACTCTGTGGTCTATGTAAGCAAACCGGGGGATTGGAGCCCCCCACTCAGCAACTATCTGGGTGGCTTAACGAGTGAACTCGCAGACGGTGACCATATCACAGAATGGTCCTCCTGTGGTCCCAAAAGCTATGCATTTAGGACTAAAAAGAATCACGTGGTGTTGAAAGCCAAAGGCGTGACTCAAAACTACGAAAATGCCCAGCGTGTAAACTTGGAATCAATCACACGCTTGATCGAGAGGTTCCTAAATGACAGGAATAGTGACTTGGAGATTTTGAGCTCCTACAAAAAGATTGTTAGGGATAATAAGGGCTTCCATCTGAGGAAGGCCCCACTTACTAAAATATTCAGGGTAGTCTACGACAAGAGAATGCTTTTGCCTGACGGGAACACATTGCCCTTTGGCTGCTGACATATGCTACATGCCGCAGTGTGTCAGTCGTGACTCAAAACTATGAAAATGCCCCGCGTGTAAAACTTTGAATCAATCACACGCTTGGTCGAGGGGGTTTCTAAATGACATGAATAGTGAATTGAATTGAACTCCTTTTAGGGATAAAAAGGGCTTCCATCTGAGGAAGGCCCCACTTACTAAAAGATTCAGGGGTGTCTATGACAAGGGACTGCTTTTGCCTGACTGGACCACATTGTCCCTTTGGCTACTGACTTATGCTACAAGCTACAGGGTGTCTTAAAGCTTAAGATATAATGACTGCTGTAGAAGGTTTTGACCCCTGGTTGCAACTACCATTTTCGGCCTTAATCGCATGGCCTTTGAATAGTGGTAAAACTTGTTTTGTAAAAAGTATTTTAGAGAATTCTGAACATGTGCTATCTCAAAAGCCTGATAATGTTGTGTGGTGTTATTCTTGTTATCAACCTCTGTATGATGAATTGTTGAAGACAATAAAAATCAAGTTTGTTGAAGGAATACCTGATTCCCTGTCTGATGATGAACTTTTTCCTCCTCATAAAAACAATCTGCTGGTTTTGGACGATATGCTATTTGCAGGTAGCGAACATCCCGAAATTGCCCGAGCGTTTACCCAATATACTCATCATAGAAACCTGTCTGTGCTTTACTTGGTGCAGAATGTGTTTCACCAAGGTAAAAATAGTCGCACCATCAGTTTGAACGCCAATTACATGGTTTTGTTCAAAAATCCTAAAGACAAACTACAAATTAACACTCTAGCTCAGCAGATGTACCCGGGAAGGAAATCCTACTTTACGGAGAGCTATAGGGACGCTACCAAAGAGCCATTTTCTTATTTAATCGTGGATTTAAAAGCAAATACTCCAGAACACCTGAGGCTACGAACAGGTCTGTTCCCGTGGGAGTGGCCGGCTGCGTACATTCCTAAAAAGTAACCGGCTTTGTCTCTGCGATTAAAAAGAAACATGCCCCTCTTGAGAAGCCTAGTTGGGGCTACATCTAATGAACGGAAGGCCATCTTGGGTCACTGTTCTTCAGATCTCATATTATCCCTATGTGAGATTGCTTTGAATCTTCTCAAAGGACGCATTCCACTCACCCTGACACAATTGAAAAAATTAAAGAGACAAAAGACTGTGATCAAACTCTTTGCTAATAAACGGGTCAATCTTCAAAAGAAACGACATAGCATACAACAGTCTGGCGGTTTTATTCTACCTTTACTAAGTATAGCCGTGCCCTTCATCACCAGCCTTATTGCTGCCAGACGTGGGGGTTGAACACAGAAGGTGATGGCCAATAAAATGTATCTGGTGCCACAACAAGAGTTGGATAGACTTAAAAAACAAGTGCAGGGTCCTGAAAATATCAGACAAACAGCGGAAAATGATTTGGATACGGCCATGAAGGATATTTTGAATCAAAAAGGATTGAACCCCTATGATAAGGTCCAAAAATACACAAACCTCTTGCAAAGGTATTTGTCCTTGGTGAAACAAGGGGAGAGAGAGACAGGCCCTTTAACTAATTTCCCTACAGGACCCTTTAAAAGATGACGAGCCTAGCGAGAGCCAAGCCCCTGTAATGCCTGTACCTGCGAACTTACAGTCTGAAGATCAAATGCCTGTTGAAGATAAAGTTATGCATGACATGTTAACCCATGTTCCGGCACGTAACAGGAAAATGTTAGATACATTATGAACAAGATAAAAGACTCAAAGGGGACCGCTACTTGGAACGACAAAGGAGAGTTTATCCTTCAGGGCTCTGTTGTCAGGGGTTCACATATTCTTGACTTGGTTAAAAGTACCACATCGGCCCACAAGGTTGCTGATGACAGAAGACCTCCAGGGTGGCTTCAGTTTCTTAAGGCCCTGGCCATCCTCAACATTCCCCTCTCGGGTGTACCCAACTATAAGCTACGTCAACAGATTCACTCTTTAAAACACAAACCTTCAACGAGATACAGCACCCCTAAAGATGCCCCAAAACCCCTGCATCCTTATGAAATGAATGACGAAAACCCATTTACATCCCTGAACGCCTCCGGACCTTTCCCTAATCCCGATCTCTCTGAGTGGTTAGACTTTTGAATGACTATGATTAAATTCAATACATTTTATTTGAAAAAATAAGCGATTTAACATTTGTGGCATTCTTGAAACATTTGGCGTGAGCATACGCCTTGATTACACGTTCTTAAAGGATACACATTTGAACACTTTTGATATTTTCTAACAAAACAAGCTACAGCGTTATCATTACTTCTAAAATCATCCTTATAAAGAGACATAACATCTTCAGAAGAAACTCCCCGGGCTCTTTGGCTTAGGTAGAATACACAGTGTTGACCTCATGTAGTGGAAAGGTTATCTTGCACTTGTTTGATGTTGTAGTATATCTTTGAGCAGTTTTTGGGTCAGAAATTCTTTAATAGATTTGGCGAAATGTGAAAAACCGGGGGGAAAGCCATAGGAATCAAAAAAAGTTGAGATTTTTCTTCCTCCTTCCTCTTCTAATGTCACAGCTAGCCAATGTTCACCCGGCATGTGTTTAGGATGGGTATTGACAATAAACATGGCCGGCCGCCCCATCCATTTCTCCATAGGTAATTCATCACAAGCCAACACTCCGCAAAATTGCTTTCCAATCAGTCGGCTCATGAGCCCTTCCAACTCTTGGGTATTCATGTCTTTGCTCAACGAACCTTAATAACAATCTACTAAAACCTGTCTTCGGCTATTCACCTCCAAGATTGAATCAGAGCATGCATAAACAATCATGCTAACGGTACAGGCTAAAGGTGTACAGAAACACATTTCCAGCCTGAGCATACATTGTGTACCCCTCTGCAAAATCATTTCTGTCAATAGGTAAAGAGAGATCTTTTAGATGCCTCCCGGTAGCCAGGAATAGATTGTAAAATACTCGCACAGATATGTTGTTATTAAATTGCGGTTGGAAAGCCTTAGCAGGGACCTGATGTCCGTCCTGACACAGAGCTACATACTCTACATTGAAGTGTTGAAAATTAAATGGGTTTTTATTTAAGCTGCCCGTATTGGAGGCATGATCAACCAAACCTATAACCACGTATCTCGGTAAAGGGCCTAGAAATAGGTTTTCTTGACTGCAGATTCTGCTGCCCACAGGTATGCTAAAGGTTTTCATGGTAATTCTTTGGAGAGGGTAAAGGGCATTTCCTTTCATCAAAGCCTGTGAGTGACCCAGATGAGCTGCCGGAGATAGACACTTTTTAAATAAAAAGCGTGGCCCCCAACACTTTTAAACTAAAGTCCCCATCCTGGGCAGACATTAGGCAAAACTCATCCTTGGCCCTGGTTAATTTTAAATCAATAGCATTTAAGAGTAAACGTTCTTGAAAGAAAATGTCAGAGTGTATAGGGCCTAGCAGATTAAACTCTCGAGATTCTGCACAGTAGCGAGCCCGTGACTCCAGTCCTTTGTTTGCACCAGTGGATGGTTCTGTCGATTCCATAGCGCCTCCTGCAGTATCCTTGCTAAACAGCCCTGCGCTGAATTGGGTCTTGAGAGTGTCTTCAGAGTAGTTGAGTAAACACTCCATGATGGCCCGGTATGGGTATGTGGCACTGCTTTGACTGATTAGACGTTCCCCCAAAGTCACATCCACTTGGGAGAAGATGGTGACCACTGGGTAATTAATGATACTCAATTTGGCATCGTTTGCAATATCAGTACCATCTCTTTTGGTCACTTTTAGCCGCAAATGCACCAAGGTGTTGTTGAGGTCCAGATAGTTGTCACCGTGGCCTGGTATGAAAAACTCTATGGGACCGTTGTCTGTAATGGCAGAGAGTGGGGCTATCTCCACATAACTGGACCTCTCTACTGAATGTTGTGTTAAGGGGGCCGTGAAAAGATCGAGCTCTGTCTTTATAGCTTCAGAGGACATGCGGTGTAAAAGAGCCATGGTGCTTGTTCTTTTTAGAAAATACTTCCGAGTATTCTTTTTACCGTTTTTGGTCCAGACCTCCTCACTTTACCCCGTCTTTGACTAACTGAGTTTCTTTTAACCGTTAACCTCCGTTTTTTAGGCGCAAGCCGGCGTCTTATACCCGGAGGTCTCTTTTTTGGTCTTCGCTCGACATCTGGTGACACCCTTCGGGTCATAGCATTGGCTACAACCTCACTTACTATATTTTTTGCTGATGATTTTAAATGCGATTTGGCTATGCTGAGGCCTCTCTTGATAAACGGTAAAACCATCCTAAAGAGGTTACGAAATATAGCGATTTCCATCATTTTTATCTGCAAGGGCCTGCATGTAACATAGATCAGCCTGAAATTGGGACATTGGTTGGGTAGAAAAAACTCTGTATCGGGGAAATTGCCTTCTTACGGGTTTATGTAAAGTGTGCGCATCCTGCTGTGATAACCACTCATTCACTTTAGCATCGCTTAACCGGCTACCTGTTTCTTCGGCTATAGCTCTCTGTAAACGTTTCTTGCCCCCATAAGACCCCGGATTAGAGGGATTATAATAAATGTTTTTCAACAGCTGCTCTGCCATCCTTCTTGCCTCTCTGAGGTACAATAACATTAATGAGCCACTTTCAAATAACGACAACATTTCATTTTCATTTTTGGGATTTTTATTTTCAGGATAACATTATGTATTACGTATACAGACAATTCAGAATTCGTTGCAGGATACATGTCCCCGTTTTCTCAATAATTGCATCATGCAAAACCCTGTATATTTGGTTTAGATTAATAACAGGTTTGTTTCGCTGAATTTTTACAACACACACATCAGCTATAAAAGTATATAAACAACAAATATGATACATGTTACAATTAAATTGTGTTTCAAATAAATAAAGTAAAATGTTAGACAAGGTTGTTTCTAGTTCTTCAGAATCAACACCAAGCCGGGTTACCATTTGTGTCCATTGTAGACACTCGCCCGCATGTCGTACATGAGTCATGATTTGCTCCATTTTCAACACACGCTCTACATTAGTCCTGGAATTGTTGGTTGTGTAGAACGATACATTGTTCACTTTATTTTCAATAATTTGATGCATAACATTTGTAAGTTCTCTCAAAAGAAAGCATGTATTTATTCTCTCTAACATCGTATACACATAGTTACCCATTGCTTTACATCTAAATAACAAAAATGTCACTCAGTCTCTTGGGGTTTATTGAGCCAGAAAGTCATCACATCCGCCACCACCGCCTCCCTGTATTTGTCATCGTCCACCGGGGTGTGTCGGATTTCTTTGAGTTTCTCGTGGATGTAGATCGCCTCCTTCAGTTCATGTAGGAATGCCTCGGTTACCCCGTAAACTCTGGGGATAGACGGCACAAGGCCCATAGACTCCAGGGCTCTGACCAGCGATGGTATAAACCTGCCGGACCAAAGTCTTTTCATCAGCGCCTCAAAATTGTTGAAGAAGTAGTATCTTGGGGGGTCGTATAGGCATGGATGCCTGCGCTGGCTGGGGTGATTAATCTCACAACCGGTGCATTTTTCTCGTATATATTCTCCAATCACCACGTCTAAAAGCGTGGCTACAGAGGCCTTGATGGTGTCCACAAAAATAGTACTGACCACCCCATCAAACACATCCTCAGGCTGTGTACATGCAGGGGGTGTCGCGGGTCTTGCCAGGGGGGAGTAGAATGTTGGGCTGCGAGGCATACAGTCCTTAGTGTCGGGCCCCCATGACGTTTCGGAGTTCTGGTATGTGGTAGGAATATCCATGGTTAATGCGTAAGTGAAGAACTGTAGGTTTTAAGGACCCTCCTTTTTATTGTTGAACCAGCCCTCGGGGTATCTGGACGTGGTTAACGCAGCCGCGTACTTAGTTTTCTCCGGGGGTTGGCCCTTCTGACGATGTACCTTCTTGGGGTTCCTTTGAATCATAATCCTCAGGATTCGTATATATTATACACTTCTTTAGCCGAACAATGCTCTGGCGCTGTTGGCTCTGTACAAACAGAGCGTCCAACAACTCCAACATTTTCAATTCCATTAATTCCCAACTTTTAAATGGGATAAGCATGCGCAGCCTAAAATCACCGACCAAACAGCCCTCCCGGATGTTTTGGTTGCTTATTTCCTCCGTGCTGATATAGAACTCCACGCAGCCGCAGGGAAGTCCATTCTTTCTCTGTATTTTAACCCGGTGAAATACTCGTCCTGAGGAGTCAGGGGTATCTTCCCAACGGGTCTCGTAGCCTGTGAACAAGCTGTACCCCTTGGTGATACGTCCCAGTTCGGGACACAAAACCTGGCGAAAAACCGTCCAGTCTTCACCCCCATAGTCAACTCCTTGTGTCTGGTCGGTGTATTCTTCTCCTTCGGCTACCGTATAGAGTTTCACTCTACAGGCCAAGTAATCAAACAGATACCCCCAGTGCTGTCCATTAGACATCAGCACTTCATCTTTCAGCGCCGCTGCGGGCGGTATCTGGGTTCTATACACACTTAGAAACCGCTTTTTTGGAGCATCGTATATTGCGGCAGTATACTTTGCCCTTCTTTATGTTGCAGCCGCGGTCCTGCTTCAGTTGTTACAGTCATCACAGCTTTGCCACTGATCGCAAAATCCATGTTTAAAAAATCGTGTTTACTGTTCTGGGTTCGCATGCCTTGTTCTGGACCTTTATAGTGAGCATGCCCCAGCCAATACCCCCCGGACATTCCTGCTTCATCAGATAACAACCCTAAGGGCAGTAAAACTGTGGGGGTGGGTGGGCCATACACGTTCAGGGGTATACGCATTTGAAGTGACTCTTAGGGGCATCAGATCATTTAGTCCGCAGACCTGGGTAGACTTGAAGCACTCAGCGCTAGTCTTATTTTAATCCATTCTTCTCCTTAGCGCTGGAGAAAAACTCTTGGGTTCTGCCCTATAAAAGGGTTTGGACAAGCTGTCTGTGAATATCTTAACCGTAGATTCCTCAGCTCGGAATAGGTAAGAAATATGCCCCTCACTCGTACACAAAAATCCCTTAAAACATTCTGGAGCCTCACGCAAAACATCCTCCAGGCTTTTGTAATTGGATTCATGACAAGAGCTGCAGAGCAACCCCAGAATTACCCTAGGAGACATATTTTCTATGTTTAATATTC
The DNA here is from genome assembly GCF_036934945.1 of Oncorhynchus masou masou. Taxonomy (NCBI): domain Eukaryota; kingdom Metazoa; phylum Chordata; class Actinopteri; order Salmoniformes; family Salmonidae; genus Oncorhynchus; species Oncorhynchus masou. The sequence continues at coordinate 8,057,514 of NC_088231.1, read as the reverse complement.
TGGACTTTATTTAAAAAAATCGCAGGCCTTGTTCTGGATATTTAGAATGCATATGCCACAGCCAATACCCCCAGGACATTCCTGCTTCATCAGATAACAAACATAAGGGCAATAAAACTGGGTTGGGGGACATACACGGTCCAAAAGTTCAAACACTCAAACCCCCCCAGTTCAACCAGGCCCCTAGACATCAATCACCACGACTACTTCAAAGGATGTCATATAGATATAAAATAACACACACCCTCTAACACGTGACCACAGGAACAGACTGGACGGGGCCGGGGGCCATATTTGGACATGCACACGTCATCATGACGTAGGGTCATAAATCAATTACTTTGACGCGTGCCGTCTACTTTAATCTCTCTCTCTAGTCAAATGTGTAAGTTATTTAAATTATGCCTGTATTGTTAGACAAAAGTATGTATTCAGCTTCAGACTTTATTGAAAATAAGATAATGGAGGGAAAATCTAAAGAGTAGTAATTCTAGTAATACTATTGTCATAAACAATACAACCAAAAAAAAGATGGAATGGTAATTATACCACAAGTTTATCTGCAAATATATCAAACTCTGCAAATATATCAAACAGTCTGTTTCTGAAATAAACATTGAAAATACAATGTGTTCATGATATATTAGAACTACATTCAAACAAATGGATGTTTTCTTTCTTAGATGCATCAATTATATGAAATAGTTTCTGGTCCTTTCCTCTGTTGAATAAACCCTTTTTGGTTAGCATGTACAAACAGTGAAAAATATAATATCAGTTTAAAATAGATTTTGAGATCTATATTTAACAGTGATCGTTGTCTATACTGTAAGATCCACAGTGTTGCTCAGCCTCCTCCTGCTTACAGAAAACAAATCTGATGTCAATTCTGATGTCAGTGGACCTTTGCCATTCCTAAGAGCAGGTGCGGAAATCTGATATCAACTTTGGAGGGGACAATTACATGACATTTTCTCAAGAGCTGCAAGGTAATGTAAAAGTTGTATTTTTTAAGGATCCAATACGTAATGTTGTACACTTATCATAATTAGGTTTTAGTCCAGGGAGTACAGAAAAGTTATATAGATATTTAATGAGACATTGCAGGGATCTAGCTTGCGGACTTAACATAAAACTTGAGTCATCGGCATACATGGACACCTTTGTTTTTAAGCCTTGGATTTCTAATCCTCTAATGTTGTTATTGGATCTGATTTTAATAGCAAGCATTTCGATGGCCATAATGAATAGATATGGCGACAGCGGACACCCTTGTATAACTCCTCTTAACAATTCAAAACTCTCTGAGAAGAAGCCGTTATTTACTATTTTACACCTGGGGTTGCTATACATTATTTTTACCGATTTTATAAGAGAATTGCCGAAAGTGAAAAAAATCCAGGCATTTATAAATAATATCAAGTCTTACTTTATCAAATGCCTTTTCAAAATCCACTATAAATACCATTCCTGGCTTCTTGTGTTTCATGATGTTCTATTATTTCTAGTAGTTGTCGTATATTATCTCCAATGTATCGTTCATGTAAAAAACCTGTCTGATCAGGATGAACAGTACCTGGTAAAAGCCTTTTAATTCTGAGTGCTATGCATTTTGCATCACAACATTGAAGTGTAAAGGGCCTCCAGTTTTTTAGATAGACCAGGTTTTTATATTTGCCATCTGGGCCTTGTTTTAATAAAAGACAAATCAGACCTTCCTGCTGAGTACCCGACAGACAACCATTTCTATAGTAGTAGTTAAAACAATCTAACAATGGAGCTTTTAGTGTATCAAAAAATACTTGATATACCTCTACCGGTATGCCATCAAGCCATTTCAAACTACTTTTGTAATACAACTTTAGGTATTTTTTAACATAAATAATTGATACAATTGAAGACGGGATGATCTGTGTTATACTCACAGACATGATTCAAACAGTTTTAGAAACGTCAGAGTGTTTCCTATCCAAATCTACTAATAATATGCATATCATATCTTCTGGGGATGAGTAGCAGGCAGTTGAATTTGGGCATGCATTTCATCCGGACATGAAAATACTGCCCCCTGTCACCAGTTAACATCATCACACTCTTTGAGTTGCTTTGTCCATGACAGAAAATTAATTCACCACCCCATTCCTTTTTCCACGCAACTTCATCTAAGGATGTAGAGTGAGTTTCCTGTAAACAGTATATGTTATATTCCTTTTCTTTTAGCCATGTAAAGACTGATCTTCTTTTTTATAATGTGCCAAACCATTACAATTATAACTAGCTATACTTATTTCACCCCTTACCATAACTAGATACTATTCTCAGGCTAAATTGACCATACTTAGTGCTTGTAAAGTTACTGCCATCAGAGGTATTATGAAGGTCATTGCGATTTTGTTTGATGTTGGCAGGGTTCACGCACACAATAGCTGAATTTGCAGAGCTAGCAAGAAAACCGATGGAGCAAACTTTAGCTAGAATTCGCAGATCTCACCCCATGGGGTCAAAATGATCACAAGAACGGTGAGCAAAAATCCCAGAACCACACGGGGGGACCTAGTGAATGACCTGCAGAGAGCTGGGACCAAAGTAACAAAGCCTACCATGTTTCGTGAGATTTTGAGTGAAAACCCTCCATTAGCAAGGGCATTGAAGATGAAACGTGGCTGGGTCTTTCAGCATGACAATGATCCCAAACACACCGCCCGGGTAACGAAGGAGTGGCTTCGTAAGAAGCATTTCAAGGTCCTGGAGTGGCCGAGCCAGTCTCCAGATCTCAACCCCATAGAAAATCTTTGGAGGGAGTTGAAAGTCCGTGTTGCCTAGCAACAATCCCAAAACATCACTGCTCTAGAGGAGATCTGCATGGAGGAATGGGCCAAAATGCCAGTGAAAACCTTGTGAAGACTTACAGAAAACGTTTGACCTCTGTCATTGCCAACAAAGGGTATATAACAAAGTATTGAGAAACTTTTGTTATTGACCAAATACTTATTTTCCACCATAATTTGCAAATAAATTCATAAAAAATCATACAATGTGATTTTCTGGATTTTTTTTCTCATTTTGTTGGTTAAAGTTGAAGTGTACCTATGATGCAAATTACAGGCCTCTCTTATCTTTTTAAGTGGGAGAACTTGCACAATTGGTGGCTGACTAAATACTTTTTTGAACCCACTGTATGTGAAAGATGTTTGAAAAGGGTATTTTGTTCTTAACTTTTTATGGCTGCTGGGGCAGTATTGAGTAGCTTGGATGAAATGGTGCGCATTGTAAATGGCCAGCTCTTCAGTCTCAGTTGCTAATATATGCATAGTATTAGTAGTATTGGATAGAAAACACTCTAACGTTTCCAAAACTGTCAAAATATTGTCTGTGAGTATAACAGAACTGCTATGGCATGTGAAACCCTGAGGAAAATCAAAACAGGAAATGGCTTCTATTTTTAAAATTCCATGTTCTATAGCCTCCCTTTGGATTTAAAGGGATATGAACCAGATTCCTTTTCCTATCGCTTCCTCAAGGTGTCAACAGTCTTCTTTTATTTTGAAAAATGATCCAGAAGGATAACATCGCGTCAAGTGGTCACATGAGTTTTGCTCGGGCAACAGAGTTTGGATAGGTATTGCTTTTCCCTCTCCTACTGTGAAAGACATTTGAGGTTGATATATTATCGATTATATATTTTAAAAACCTGAGGATTGATTATAAAAAACGTTTGACATGTTTTTGTGGACATTATGGAAACTATTTGGAATTATCGTCTGCGTTGTCGTGACCGCTCTTTCCTGTGGATTTCTGAATATAAGGAAGTATTTTGGATATAAAAATAATCTTTATGGAACAAAAGGAACATTTGTTGTGTAACTGGGAGTCTCGTGAGTGAAAACATCCGAAGATCTTCAAAGGTAAACAATTAATTTGATTGCTTTTCTGATTTTCGTGACCTAGCTTCCTGATGCTAAAAGTACTAATGTTTTGTCGTGTGATCGATAAACTTACAGAAACGCTTGGATTGCTTTCGCTGGAAAGCATAATTTCAAAATCTGAGACGACAGGTGGATTAACAAAGGCTAAACTGTGTTTTGCAATATTGCACTTGTGATTTCATGAATATGAATATTTTTTATAATATTATTTGACTGTGGCGCTATGCTATTCAGCGGTTGCTGATGACAATTATCCCGCCTAAGGGATGGGTAGCGTCAAGAGGTTTTAACAGTAAACTATTATATGTTTATCTAAGAGGAAGAATGACCTGCTTATGCTAAGTTTTTATGGTGTCCACTCTTGTGTCCTGCTGCTAGTCATGGCGTCGAGGACATGGGTTTTACTAGAGATCTCAGAGTTCTCAGTCCAGAGCTTCCGGGGACGTTTCACAGTCCGGAACCTCCTGTGACGGTCCACAGTCTGGAACCTCCAAAGACGGTACACAGTCCGGAACCTTCAAAGATGGACCACAGTCCGGAGCCTCCAACGACGGTCCCCAGTCCGGGGTCTCCAGCGACGTTCCCCAGTCCGGGGTCTCCAGCGACAGTCCCCATTCCGGGGTCTCCAGCGACAAGCCGCAGTCCAGTGCCTCCAGAGGTGGTTCCCAGTTCAGAGCCTCCGGCGATGATCCATGGTCCGGTTCCACAGAAGCGGAGGGATCAGCGTAGGGAGAGGGGGCTGCGCCCCTAACCGGAGCCACCACCGAGGGTAGATGCCCACCCGGACCCTCCCCTATAGGTTCAGGTTTGCGGCCGGGATTCTTCACCTTTGGGGGGGGGGTATTGTCACACCCTGACCTTAGAGAGCTTTTTTATTTCTCTATTTGATTAGGTCAGGGTGTGATTTGGGGTGGGCATTCTATGTAGTCTATTTCTTTGGGGTGGGCAGTTTATGTTTGTTTTTCTATGATTTGCGGATTTGTATGTTTCAGCCTAGTATGGTTCTCAATCAGTGGCAGGTGTCATTAGTTGTCTCTGATTGAGAATCATACTTAGGTAGCCTGGGTTTCACTGTTTGTTTGTGGGTGATTGCTTGTGTCATCACAGTTCTGATTTAGCTTCACGGTCGTTATTTGTTTATTGTTTTGTATAGTGTGTTTTAGTGTTCAGTGTTTTCTTTATTAAATTTCATCATGAACACATACCATGCCGCATTTTGGTCCTCCGATCCTTCTGGCCTCTCCTCTTCAGATGAAGAGAAGGACGCCGGTGACAAAACCGATGTCAGCGCTCATGGTTAATCTAAAGTAGGGAGCAAACAAACCTATGAAAAATGTGTCCAAACAGAACCTGATCACAACCAACCAGACTAAACCAGTGATTCTGACCCTGTATAAGAATGATCAACAATTTTCCTCTTTATTTAATCATCTTACATATAAAACCTTATTTGTTTATTGAAAATGGTGAGTAATGAGAAGGGTGTGCTTGAAAGGATGCACATAACTCTGCAATGTTGGTTGTATTGGAGAGTCTCAGTCTTAAATCATTTTCCACACAAAGTCTGTGCCTGTATTTAGTTTTCATGCTAGGGAGGGCCGAGATCCCACTCTCACATAGGTACGTGGTTGCAAGAGCATCAGTGTCTTAACAGCGCAACTTGCCAAGACTGAATACTCTGCCCAATCCAGATATCTGGCAGTGGCTTCTGATTAAATTAAATTCTCACCGAACAGCTTGTTGCAATTTCGACGAGGCTCTCTTGTTCAGATATTGGTACTGGACTGGAGGCAGGGCATGATAGGGATAACGAATCCAGTTGTTTGTGTCATCCATTTCGGGAAAGTACCTGCGTAATTGAGCACCGAACTCATTCAGGTGCTTCGATATATCACATTTGACATTGTTCGTAAGCTTAAGACAATTTACACACAAAAAAATCATACAATGATGGTAAGACCTGTGTGTTGTCCTTGTTAATGCAGAAAGAGAAGAGCTCCAACTTCTTAATCATAGCCTCAATTTTGTCCCGCACATTGAATATAGTTGTGGACAGTCCCTGTACTCCTAGATTCAGATCATTCAGGCAAGAAAAAAATTCACCCAGATAGGCCAGTCGCGTGAGAAACACTTCATCGTGCAAGCGATCAGACAAGTGAATATTATGGTCAGTAAAGAAAACTTGAACCTCGTCTCTCTACTCAAAACAACGTGTCAATACTTTTACGCCTTGATAACCAGCACACTTCTGTATGTTGCAAAAGCGTTACATGGTGGCTGCCCAAATTATTGCATAATGCAGAAAATACGAGAGTTCAGGGGCCTTAATAATTTTTACTGTCGTGTCAGAAATGTCTTTCAAGCTGTCAGGTATTCCCTTGGCAGCAAGAGCCTCTCGGTGGATGCTACATTGGAACTCCCACGAAAGAGTAACGGTTAAAGTGATTGGATGTTAATTATTTGACATTGTGCTGTTATTTCGCTGAACACTAGATGGTTTCATTTTATTTTTGGCAGTGAAACGAGGCTACTCAGGTGAGAAAAACAACTCACCCAAGTGTTTAGCCATTTTGGACAAAATATAAATTACATGTTTGAAAATGTGAAAACTAAAGAAAATGGGAATCACATTTTTATTTGGCGTACCCCCGAAAGTTTGGGGAAACCTGCTCTAGTGAATTGTGTGGAATTTGGGACACAGCCCTGGTGTTGGGAGAAGAGAGAAACGATTGTTGTGGTAATTTCCTGTATTACTAAGTGAAAGGAGAGTTTACAAACTACACACAAGTCAGAGTTATACTTTAATTAATTTGGTATACAGATGCAAATTTTAACCTTCTATTACAAATCTGTTAAACAAAACAAAATAATCACTACTCTGCATGGTTCTCCCTTTTTTGCAACTTTTTAACTGTGTTTCAATAGTGATACAGTCAGTGCTGATTTTAGCATGTAAATCTTGGTGGGGCCAAACAAAATGTTTTTATGCAAGCCAGCACAGCCACTACACAACCCAAAACTAAACCACACATTAATTGCACTATAATGGTGACCAAAGGTGCCCACAAACTGTTAGGGCCTACTTAAAGCTTAAAGCTGAGACCCAAAAGCAATCCCAACACCTTGCACTGCAACACCTGGTTATCAGCAGAACCTTGAATGGCAGTGAAACAGTTCTTCAGCCTAAAAAAAACCTAGCAATTATGCCTGACTTGATTCAACAATTTTGGCATAAGTGGACGATGAGCGGATAAGATGCAATCCCTAATTTCGAGTAAGTGTTACGGTTTTCTTCCGTCGAAGGAGAGTCGGACCAAAATGCAGCGTAGTATCTTTGATACATGTTTAATGATGAAGAAAAAATTAACAATACAAAAACAACAAACGGAATGTGAAAACCTACACAGCCTATCTGGTGACAACAAACACAGAGACAGGAACAATCACCCACGAAACACTCAAAGAATATGGCTGCCTAAATATGGTTCCCAATCAGAGACAACGATAAACACCTGCCTCTGATTGAGAACCACTCCAGACAGCCATAGACTATGCTAGACACCCCCAAGACAAAACACACCACAATAAACCCATGTCACACCCTGGCCTGACCAAATAAATGCAGACAAACACAATATACTTCGACCAGGGCGTGACAGTAAGACATTAATGAGCTAGCTAGGATGGACGTAGTCAATATAACTGTTTGTTCAGCACTGAATTGTACAGCGGCAGAATTCAGAACATGGACCGTTCTTACAGTATTCTCCCTGTACACCAATTCCGAACAGTAGGATAAATAAAGGGGGCATAGACGCAGACAATGAACACTCTTATAAATATTCAATGATTACATTCCTCTAAAACAGACTATAGCACCACCAAGTCACAACAGTCGTCGAAATTAAGTCAGTGATTTTCAAGTCGCAGCTCTAGAAAGAGGCCCGAGTTCCCGACTTGCAATTCCGAGTTCGATGACCATTCAACATGTATTTTCCTAGTCAGAGCTCGTTTTTTTCCTGAGTTCCCAGTTGTCTTGAGCTAACTGATGTCAGATTTCCCAGTTATTAGTTCCTGGATTGACAGCATGGTACATGTTTAATTTATTTAAATATATGTATTTTATTTAATAAAAAGTTGGGGCTCAGAAGAGGTTTGGCTCTGCCCTACCTGCCCTGAATGACTGGTCGCCACTTGATACAGTTAGGTAAGGAATTCAAGTAAATATGTTAAAAAATGCAGTACTTAAAACATTTGGAAGCATTATATATAGTGTCAAACTGACATGGGAAGACATATGCGCTGAAAGTTTGGGGAAAACAAGATACAATTTTTCAACCTCCAATTTGCACCACTTCTGTAGAATGACCCATAAATGGGTATATGGGTGCGATTTTAGACACAGACTAGAGCTCAGACAAGAGGAGTGTCAGCGCCACTGCCTGCTTGCACTCATTTAGAGTATATCATATTTCCTTTCACCTGACATGCAAATAGCCTGTTAATTCTGACTGGAACCAAACCCATCTAAGACACAATTGTGTTTGCAAAGACCTCTCACCGTTCTTAAATGTTTTCTGACTGCATGTTTGCAGATTTTTTTCTTCTATACAAAAAGAAGAAGTAAAAAAAATACATGAGCAGTTCAACAAAGATTTTTATTGAATATTCAGGATAAAAAAAAAACAATATACACATTTGTTTAACCCTTGAAAATATGTTGTTCTCATCATCCAATCTCTGTTAAATACAGACACAAAGATGCAATGTGAAGCACTAGCAAGAAGGTTGATAAGATTGATAATCTTCCAAGTTAAGAGAGAATGAATCAAACCTACAAAATTCTGGATACCCTGATATTTCCCTCCTGATTACGGGAATCTTCTGACCAGGATTTCTGGAGTACAATTACGGTAAATTTACCTGAATATGGCAACCCTAAATAAAACACATATATATTTTTGCCAGCGCATCTACAACTACCAACCTCTTTATAAGCAATCACAAAACAGTTATAAACAAACAGGTTACAATTGGCCCTGTGAAACAGAGGGTATCAATCTCCTTCAGAGACCTCTGATATAAGGCAGTTTCCCAGCCCTGTGGAGGTAGAGGAGGGGCTGCACAAACCCACTGACCACACTGATGAATAGACACACAAATGTGAATTTATAAAACTGCCCCGAATCAAAGATTCCATTTAAAAGTAAAACCACTAACCATGGAAAGTAGTCTGCCATCATAGACACCATGATAATGAAAATGATCTTAAACGCCCTCATCTTCATGTTATTTGTCCCCTCCCTCTCTCTCTCCCCTTCCCCCGGCCCAGACTGTTTCAAAGCCCTGAGAACTGAGAGGCAGCAGAATAACAGAAATGATATTAAGATAATAATTTCAACACAAAACACATAAAATAAGAAGTTATGCTGCATTACAAACAAAAAAGGGAAACAGAACCCAATCAAAACCAGCCAAACCAATCCAGAACACCCCACCTTGTATCTCAGGGGTCTGTACTTCAGGAAGACCACAGGGTGGACAACTGCCAGGTATCGCTCAAAACATATACAGCACTGGAACAGGGGGCGGCCTGGGATTATAAAACCATTAATGAATGATGCTATAGCTCGGAGAGGAGGAATATGGAGATGTATGTAGACAAAGACAAAGACAGAAGACAGGCAGAAGAGTATCTCAGATACAGCCAAGTTGAGAGTGAAGAACTCTGAGGCCATCGTCCCTCCGGCTCCGCTCAGTATCAGCCACAGGACATAGACATTGGTGGGTAGACTCAGGATGAGGTTGACTGCATAGCAGGCAGTGGTGACAGCGATATCAAGTTGCAGATAGCCAGAGACGACAGAGGAATGGTTGGAGGAGTTCATTTTTTTTATTATACCAACCTTAGTTTGGAAGTACAAGCTTTACCGTTCTAATGACCCTTGCGGCAGAGAGAGAGAGAGAGAGAGAGAGAGAGAGAGACAGATGTGACAAGAACACCACCGTGTTAACTCTTCATATCAAATGCACATCGGAAAAATATAATTTAGATTATCAGTCAGTATCTCCACTTTCCGATGAAAGTAAGATCATTTAAATACAAACATATAACTCAGTTACACTTCTAATCTCTGAGATTAAAAAGTTTCAACCAACCTGAACTCTGTTATTGGTGGTTCCTCTCTTCGGGGTCTTGTCACGATTGTGTCACTCCTTAGAACTGAGCTAGGTACATCTATAGGCTAAATCAAATACCTGCCAACACACCTGTGTGGCATATCACATTGACAACCTCTGAAGCAACACCCAAGGACCTCATGCCATGCAAATATCCTTCTCAGTGTGACAGGAACCACACATTTAAATATGATTTATGAGGATGTGTTGCTGTTGCTATTGTAGGACTACTTGTTACTACTGCTATTTGAGCAGCTAACCGATCGCTGCAGCTGTACATAGTCTATCGGTAAATAGCCCACCCATTTTTACCTACTTCATCCCCATACTGTTTTTATTTATTTACTTTTCTGCTCTTTTGCACACCTATATCTCTACCTATACATGACCATCTGATCATTTATCGCTCCAGTGTTAATCTGTAGAATTGTAATTATTCGCCTACCTCCTCATGCCTTTTGCACACAATGTGTATAGACTCTTTTTTTTTTTTTTTTTTTCTACTGTGTTATTGCCTTGTTAATTGTTTACTCCATGTGTAACTCTGTGTTGTCTGTTCACACTGCTATGCTTTATCTTGGCCAGGTCGCAGTTGCAAATGAGAACTTGTTCTCAACTAGCCTACCTGGTTAAATAAAGGTGAAATAAAAATAAAAAACATGCTAGACAAAAATAATACATTTGCTTGACATGCTAGAATGTACAGATGCTTTCAATCAAGTTGTACACAAGGCTTTCTGTAGAATTCTAAAAAGTCCAACATGTGTATGCAAAGGTTAATGATGTTTCCTCTGACATTTGCTCAGTCTATGTTAGCTGTAGCCTCTTCACATATTATAGTAGTATTAGTGGCACTCTGACCTATGGGCGGCAAATCATTGGAAGTGATTAATTTGATTCAATAATTTCATTTTTGAGGGATACAACACACAACCACTCACCCACACACCTCAGTGCTCCCGTCTGTAAACTGATGCTGCCCATCACATCACTTGATGGACCACACCTGACATGCAAATGTTGTCCATTGATTATGACAACACTTCAGGATGATTGAAGAGAATATGTCGTGCTGTGTGGGAAGTGTTATCGATGAGTTATTCCTGACCAGGTCAGGTCAAATGAGTCACTTATTTAAATGACGCCTGTATTATTAGACAACAGTGTGTACTCAGCTTCAGCCCTTATTGGAAATAAGATAATGGGGGACAAATATAAAGAGCAATAATTCTAGTAATACCATTGTCATAAACAATCCAACCCCAAAAAATATGGAATGGTAGTGTTAACTTTGAAATAGTATTTATATATCTGCAAATCTATCAAACACTCAGATTCCAAAGTAAAAACTGAAAATGCAATTTGTCAACGTTATGCCAGAACCACATTCAAACAAATGTGTACATTTTCTTTCTTAGATGCATCAATTTTATGAAATAGTTTACATTTCTTTTCTGGTCCTATCCTCTCTTAATAAGTAAACCCTTTTTGTTCAGCTTCTACAAACAGGGAAATATATAATATCAGATTAAAATATATTTTGAGATCTATATTTAACAGTGATTGTTGTCTATACTGTAAGATCCACAGTGTTGCTCAGCCTCCTCCTGCTTTACAGAAAACAAATCTGATGTCAATTCTGTAGTCAGTGGACCTTTGCCATTCCTAAGAGACTAATAACTAACTAATATAACATCAAAATTAGTTGGTTAATCATTTTATAATAATTTAATTGAAAGGTCAACAGGACCAACTTATTCATTATTTACTTTATAAATGTCACGCCTTGGTCTTAGTATTTTGTGTTTTAGTTTATTAGTTAGTCAGGCCAGGGTGTGACATGGGTTTATTGTTTGTTGTATTCTTAGTGGGTTTTTTTAGTTATTGGGATTGTAGCTGATTAGGGGTGTGTGTTACTTAGGTTTGGCTGCCTGAGGCGGTTCTCAATCAGAGTCAGGTGATTCTCGTTGTCTCTGATTGGGAACCGTATTTAGGTAGTCTGGGTTTCGCTTTGTATTTCGTGGGTGATTGTTCCTGTCTCTGTGTTAGTTTCACCAGTCAGGCTGTAATAGGTTTCACGTTCCGTTTTGTTGTTTTGTATTTATTCGTTATTTCATGTATAGTTTCGTTATTTGTTTTCACTAATAAACATGAGTAACAAACACGCTGCATTTCGGTCCGACTCTCTTTCGACAAACGAAGAACGTCGTTACAATAAAAGTTTATACAATTACATTTGAATTATTTATGATATCCACTACTTATCTCCTTTAAAAAAACTCTATTCCTACATTATCTGTCACACAAGTATATATTCTTTTGCACTTTGCCTAGTTTTGATATTGAAAAGGATGTTTGACAGAAATCTGATGAAGTGAAACTAAACATCTTGTCGATTCAATACTTCCGAGCAGTGACATATAACAGGACACACACTACTCACTACCTTCAGCCACCTTGTTGACAAAACCTCCCTTCAGGGCTTTATCTTCTGAACAGCATGAAAAACAACATGTTGGTTGTTAGTCTATCCAGCACAGTGTCAAAGCTAGGTAGCGAGACCCTCCCTCCTTCAATTGGCTATCGAGCAGATTTGTTTTCTGTAAGGAGGAGGAGGCTGAGTAACTATGTGGATTTTATAGACCACGATCACTGTTAAATGTTGATCTCATAATCAATATAAAACTGATATTATATGTTTCACTTTTTGTAAATGCTGACCAGACAAGTCTAATCCAGCAGAGGAACTGACCCGAAATGATTTAATTTAATTGATGCATCTAAGAAAGAAAATGTACCCATTTGTTTTAATGTAGTTATACCATATCATGGACAAATTGCATTTTCAATTTTAACTTCGGTAACTGACTGTTTGATAGATCTGCAGATGAACTTGCAACATAATTACTATATCACAATAATACTAACATTCTTTATTTGGTTGTATTGTTGATGACAATAGTGTCACTAGAATTATTACTGGAGATGTTCCCTCTTTTTCCTTATTTCCCATATAGGCTGAAGCTGAGTACACACTTTTGTATTCCTGGTTGTATAATAAAAAAGACATCATTTATATAAGTGACACATTTGACCTGACCTGGTAAAGAATAACTCAGGGCCCTATCCATCCATAACACTTTCGACAGAGCACAGAATCATCTCTTGAATCATACTAAAAGTTTGTCATATCCAATGGATTACTTTTGCATGTCAGGTGTGGTCCATCAAGTGATGTGATGGTCAGCGTCAATTTACCGACGGTAGTGACTGAGGTGTGAGGGTGAGTGGCTCTGTGTTGTATGCCTCAACAACGAAATTGTATTGAATCGAATGAATCACATCCAATGATTTAATGCTCATATGTCAGGGTGCAGCTCGTACTAATATCTGAGGAAGCGACAGCTAAAAACGAATGAGCAAATGTCAGAGGACCTTTCATTAACCTTTGCCTTCACATTTTGGCCAATTTAGAACTCTGTATTTACAGTAAGCCTTGCAAAGAACATGATAAATAACCTATATTTCTTCGAGCACGTCATGAAAATATGTAATTTTTGGCTAGCATGTAGTAGCTTAACTCAAATCTGCGTTTAACAAGTCGGCCTACAGTAGCAACAGCAACACATCCTCATCAATCACATTGATAGGTGTGGTGCCTGTCACACTGAGTAGGACATTTGCATCTCATGTGGTCCTTAGGTGTAGCTTCAGAGGTTGTCAATGTGATATGCCACACAGGTGTGTTGGCAGGTATTTGATGTAGCCTATAGTTGTACCAAGCTCAGATCTAAGGAGAGACACAATTGCAAAGAGACCGGGAAGAGAGGAGACACCAATCACAGAGTTCATTTTTGATTACACTTTTTAGTTTCTGATTTTAGCAGTGAAACTGAGTGAAAAGTTTGTAATTAAATTCCTTACTATTCAATTCAGGTTATTTTCATTGGAAAGTGCAGACTGACCAATATTCTGAATTATGTTTTTCTGAAGTGCCTTTGATATGAAGAGTTAAAATTGTGGTATTGTTGTCACCTCTCTCTCTGTGTGATCATTGGAAAGTTAAAGCCCGTAATTCATAACTGAGCTTGCACAAAAATGAACTCTTCCAACCGTTCTGCTGTTCTCTCTGGCTATCTGGAGCCGGTTACGTTTTTCTCTGGGATATGTGGGCGTCCCAACTGGCCAAAAGCCAGGGAAAATGCAGAGCACCAAATTCAAATAAAATACTATAAAAATCAAACTTTCATTAAATCACACATGCAAGATAAAAAATTAAAGCTACACTCGTTGTGAATCCAGCCAACATGTCAGATTTCAAAAAGGCTTTTCGGTGAAAGCATACGATGCTATTATCTGATGATAGCACAACAGTAAACAATGAGAAGCATATTTCTACCCTTCAGGCGCGACACAAAACGCTGAAATAAAAATATAATTCATGCCTTACCTCTGACGAGCTTCTATTGTTGGCACTCCAATATGTCCCATAAACATCACAAATGGTCCTTTTGTTCAATTAATTTTGTCGATATATATCCAAAATGTCAATTTATTTGGCGCGTTTGATACAGAAAAACACAGCTTCTAACTTGCGCAGCATCACTACAAAATATCTCAAAAGTTACCTGTAAACTTTGCCAAAACACTTCAAACTACCTTTGTAATACAACTTTAGGTATTTGTTTACGTAAATAATCGATCAAATTGAAGACGGGATGATCTGTATTCAATACAGGAAGACAAAATCTGATGCTACTTTTCTGGTCACGCGTTTCTATCAAAAGTACACATGAAGTGACCCTCGTTCTGAGCTGTGCTACTTCTTCATTACACAAAGGAAAAACCTCAACCAATTTCTAAAGACTGATGACATCCAGTGGAAGTGGTAGGGACTGCAGGAAAGTAGAATAGAAATCTTGATTCCCCATGAAAACCCATTGAAAAGACAGTTACCTAAAAAAACAACATCTGAATCATTTGTCCTTGGGATTTCGCCTGCTAAATAAGTTCTGTTATACTCACAGACATGATTCAAACAGTTTTAGAAACATCAGAGTGTTTTCCATCCAAATCTACTAATAATATGCATATTTTACATTCTGGGGATGAGTAGCAGGCAGTTGAATATGGGCACGCAGTTCATCCAAAAGTGAAAATGCTGCCCGCTATTTAAACACTGCCTGCTATGCAGTCAACCTCATCCTGAGGTTGATAATGACCAAAGCCGTAGGGACGTTGGCCTCAGAATTCTTCGCTCTCAACTTGGCTGTATCTGAGATCCTCTATTGCCTGTGTCCAGTCTTTGTCTTTGTCTACATACACCTCCATATTCCTCCTCTCCTAGCTGTGGTTTCATTCTCCCAGGACGCCCCTTGTTCGAGTGCTGAATGAACTCAGCAAAAAAAGAAACGTCTTTTAACTCTCAGCTGCGTTTATTTTCAGCAAACTTGTGTGTAAATATTTGTCTGAACATAACAAGATTAAACAACTGAGACATAAACTGTAAACGTTTCACAGACATGTGACTAACAGAAATGAAATAATCTGTCCCTGAACAAAGGGGTGTCAAAATCAAAAGTAACAGACAGTGTCTGGTGTGTCCACCAGCTGCATTAAGTACTGCAGTGCACCACCTCCTCGTGGACTGGACCAGATTTGCCAGGTCTTGCTGTGAGATGTTGCCCCTCTCTTCCACCAAAGCACCTGCAAGTTCCCGGAAATTACTGCTAGGGAATGGCCCTAGCAATCACCCTCGGATCCAACAGGTCCCAGACATGCTCAATGGGATCGAGATCCGGGATCTTCGCTGGCCATGGCAGAACATTGAAATCACGCACAGAATGAGCAGTATGGCTAGTGGCATTGTCATGCTGGAGGGTCATGTAAGGATGAGCCTGCAGGAAGGGTACCAAATGAGGGAGGAGGATGTATTCCCTGTAACACACAGCAATGAGATTGCCTGCAATGACAACAAGCTCAGTCCAATGATGATGTGACACACAGCCCCAGACCATGACGGACCCTCCACCTCCAAATCGATCCCTCTCCAGAGTACAGGCCTCGGGGGTAACGCTCATTCCTTTGACGAGAAACGTGAATCCGACCATCACCCCTGGTGAGACAAAACTGTGACTCGTTAGTGAAGAGCACTTTTTGCCAGTCCTGTCTGGTCCAGCGACGGTGGGTTGTGCCCACAGGCGACTTTGTTGACGGTGATGTCTGGTGAGGACCTGACTTACAACAGGCCTACAAGGCAGTTGTTTTTGCCATCCTGTACCTGTCCTGCAGGTGTGATGTTAGGATGTACCGTTCATGTGCAGGTGTTTTTACACATGGTCTGCCACAGCGAGGATGTTCAGCTGTCTGTCTTGTCTCCCTGTAGCGCTGTTTTAGGAATCTCACAGTACAGACATTGCAATTTTTTGCTCTGGCCACATCCGCGGTCCTCATGCATCCTTGCAGAATGTCTAAGGCACATTCATGCAGATGATCAGGGACCTTGGGCATCTTTCTTTTGGTGTTTTTCAGAGTCCGTAGAAAGGCCTCTTTAGTGTCCCAAGTTTTCATAGCAGTGACCTTAATTGCCTACCGTCTGTAAGTTGTTAGTGTCTTAACGACCGTTCCACAGTTTAATGGTTATTAATTGTTTATGGTTCATCGGGAAACAAGCATGGGAACCAGTGTTTAAACCCTTTACAATGAAGATCTGTGAAGTTATTTGGATGTTTAATAATTATCTTTGAAAGACAAGGTCCTGAAAAAGGGACGTTTCCTTTTTTTGCTGAGTTTATGTTTCGAGTGCTACCTGGCAGTGGTCCACCCTGTGTACTTCTTGAAGTACAGACCCCTGAGACACAAGGTGTGGTGTTCTGGATTGGTTTGGTTTATTGGGATTGAGTTCTGTTTTACTGTTAAAGCTTGTACAACACCAACATGTCATATATTAGGTGTCTTTGGGTGAAGTTCTGGTCTTAATTTCATTTATGTTATTCTGCTGCCTCTCATTTCTCAGGGCTCTGAAACATCCTGGGCCGGGAAGAGAGAGAGGGAGGGGACAAATAACATGAAAATGAGGGCGTTTAAGATCATTTTGATTATCATGGTGTCTATGATGGTAAACTACCTCCCATGGGTGGTGGTTGTCCCTTTTATTGGAATCTTAGATTTGGGGCAGTTCCTTTATGCCACATATATTTGTCTCTTCATCAGTGTGGTCAGTGGGTTTGTGCTGCCCCTCCACAGGGCTGGGAAACTACCCTGTATCAGAGGTCTCTGAGGGAGAGTCGATACCCCCAGTTTCACCTGATACAGAGGGCCAATTGTAACCTATTTGCTAACAATGTGATATCTTGTAAAGAGGTTGGTAGTTGTAGATGCGCTGCCAAAAATATTTTACGTGTTTTGATTAGGGTTGCAATATTCAGGTCAATTTACCTAACATTTTCCCCAGAAATCCTGGTTTTGAGATTCCCGTAATCAGGAGGGAATTACAAGGAAATCCAGAATTTTGCAACCCTAAATATGATTAATTCCCTCTGATCTGGAAAGTTAATTGCTAGTGCTTCACATTGCATCTTAGTGAGATTGGACGATAAGACCCAAATGTTTTCAAGGGTTAAGCAAATGTGTATAACGTTTTTTTGCATGTCATCTTTGAATCCTTCATATTAAATATTAAATAAATACTTCTGTTGAACTACTACTAAACAATCCGGCAATCATGCAGTCAAAAATATATATACAATATTAGATGCATGATCATTTGAATCTCTTCAATGGGTTAGATGTGTCAGAGTAGACAGACTATTTGCACGTCTGTCAGGTAAGCAGGCAGGCAGGCAGGCAGGCGGAAAACACTCCTCTTGTCTGTGCTCTGGTCTTTGTCCCGAAATGGAACCCTATACCCTATCATTTTAGGTTGGTGCAAACCTGGTGGGTTGGAAAAATATGCAAATGTGCAATCTACTGCAGAGAGAGCCTGCAGAGTTCTGCCAAAACAAATCGAGATTCTACTTTTAAAAATCCACCATTGTCGCTTGTTATAGACCCCCTCAGCCCCCAGCTGTGCCCTGGACACCATATGTGAATTGATTGCCCCCCATCTATCTTCAGAGTTCATACTGTTAGGTGACCTAAACTGGGATATGCTTAAAACCTCACTAGGGTAGGGGGGCGCTATTGTAACCTCCTGATAAAAGCGTGCCCAAAGTAAGCTGCCTGTTTCTCAGGCCCAGAAGCTAGGATATGGTGGATTTGGATAGAAAACACTCTAATGTTTCCAAAACTGTTAAAATAATGTCTGTGATTACAACAGAACTGATATGGCAGGCGAACATCTGAGAAAAATCCATCCAGGAAGTGGGATATTTTTATTATTGTAGTTTTCCATTGACTGCCTATACAGATTTCATTGACTTAGGACTCAAATTGCACTTCCTATGACTTCCACTAGATGTCAACAGTTTTTAGAAATGGTTTCAGTCTTACATTCTAAAAAGTGAGGGAGTAAGACCACTTTGAATGAGTGGACCATTCAGTGTCCCAGAGATTTTTCATGAGTGAGACCGAGAGCGCGCCTTTCTTGTTTTCCTTTTATATTGACAAAGCTTTTGTCCGGTTGAAATATTTTTGATTATTATGACTAAAACAACCTGAGGATTGATTATAAACATCGTTTGGCATGTTTCTATGAACGTTATTGATACTTTTCGGATTTTTCGTAAGGCTGTTGTGATTGCCTTTGAGCCTGTGGATTACTGAACAAAATGCATGAACAAAAGGGAGGTTTTCGGCTATAAAGAGGGACTTTATCGAACAAAACAAACATTTATTGAGTAAATGGGAGTCATGTGAGTGGAACCATGTGAAGATCATCAAAGGTAAGTGATTAATTTTTTCGCTATTTCTGACGTGTGTACCTCCTCTACTTGGCTGGTAACTATTTGTAAGGATTTGTCTGCTGGTCGTTGTTCTTAGATAATCGCATGGTGTGCTTTCGCCATAAAGCCTTTTTGAAATTTGACACTGTGGTTGGATTAACAAGAAGTTAATCTTTAAACCGATGTTTAACACTTGTATGTTTTATGAATTTTTATAATGAGTATTTCTGTTTTTGAATTTGGCGCTCTGCAATTTCACTGAACGTTGGCCAGGTGGAACGGAAGTGTCCCACACCCCCTAGAGAGGTTAAGTTGAGGATAGGGGGCAGTATTGTCACTTTGGATGAATTGCGTGCCCATGGTGAACTGCATCCTACTCTGTCCTAGATTGCTAATATATGCATATTATTATTACTATTGGATAGAAAACTCTCTGAAGTTTCTAAAACTGTTTGAATTATGTCTGTGAGTATAACAGAACTCATAGGGCAGGCAAAAAAAACAAAAACAAGTGAAATTCTGAATGTGGGTCAACTTGGACGTCATCGCCCCCTACTTTCCCAACAAGATATGGATCTGGTAGCACTTCCTACGCCTTTCACTAGATGTCCTCGTTCAGTAGAAAGTGGAATGGAGCTTTTGGTGTGAACTTTGACCGAATGGGAGGTGAAATAGTCACTGTCCCGACAGAATGCCATTTTCCTGTGGCGCATTTCTCTGTGGGTGCCACCGTCGTTCCATTTGGCTGCAGCTGAAAATGTATGATCCTGTTGGAACGTTATTGGATATATATGAAAATAACATCCTGAAGATTGATTCTCTACTTAGTTTGACCAGTTTATTCGACCTGGAATATGTCTTTTCGAAGTTTTCGTGCGAGTTGTCCTGGAACAGTTTTTGGGCACATGAGCTGAAAGTGGTAGCAAATACTGCTAATTGGACACTTGTATTGGACATTATGGAACAAAACAATGATTTATTGTGGAACTAGGACTCCTTGCACTACGTTCTGATGAAAGATCATCAAAGGTAACGAAATATTTCTGAAGTAATTTCGTATTTCTGTTGACTCCAACATGGCGGAGAAATACTTTTACGTCTGAGCGCTGTCTCAAATAATTGCATGGTAGGCTTTTTCCATAACGTTTAAAAAAAATCTGACACCGTGGTTGCATTAAGAACCAGTGTATCTTTAATTATATGTAGAACATGTATCTTAAGTCAAAGTTTATGATGATTTTCTGTTATCTGGCGTAGCTTTCTATAATTCCTCCGGATAATTTTGAGGCAATTCTGAACATGACGTCAATGTAAACCGAGATTTGTGGATATAAATATGCATATTATCGAACACACATGAGTGTCATCTGATGAAGGTTAGTGATTAGTGATTCATTTTATCTCTAATCCTGCTTTTGTGACTCTTTGGCAGGAAAAAATGGCTGTGTTTTCACTTTGATTTGGTGGTGGTCTAACATAAATATATGTTGTGTTTTCGCTGTAAAACATTTAAAAAATCGGACATGATGGGTAGATGGACAAGATGTTTATCTTTCATTTGAGGTATTGGACTTGTTAATAATGTGTAAAAGTTAAATATTTCGAAATAATATTTTTGAATTCCCTGCCCCACCTTTTCAGCTGAATGGGGGGGGGTGGAGTTTCCCTCGGAACTCCTTGCCATAACAGGTTTTAACTAGTCCAACGCTCTAACCTATTGATTATATTGCACTCCACGAGGAGCCTGCCTGTTACGCGAATGCAGTAAGCCAGGGTAAGTTGCTAGAAAGCATTAAACTTATCTTATAAAAAACAACCAATCAATCATAATCACTAGTTAACTACACATGGTTGATGATATTACTAGTTTATCTAGCGTGTCCTGCGTTGCATATAATCGATGTGTTGCGTATCGTTGCTCCAATGTGTACCTAACCATAAACATCAATGCCTTTCTTAAAATCAATACACAGAAGTATATATTTTTAAACCTGCATATTTAGCTAAAAGAAATGCAGGTTAACAGGCAATATTAACTAGGTGAAATTGTGTCACTTCTCTTGCATTCATTAAACGCAGAGTCAGTGTATATGCAACAGTTTGGGCTGCCTAATTTGCCAGAATTTTACGTAATTATGACATAACATTGATGGTTGTGCAATGTAACAGGAATATTTAGACTTATGGATGCCAGCCTTTAGATAAAATACTGAACGGTTCCGTATTTCACTGAAAATATAAACGTCTTGTTTTTCGAGATGATAGTTTCCGGATTCTACCATATTAATGACCTAAGGCTAGTATTTCTGTGTGTTATTATGTTATTACATCTATGATTTGATAGAGTAGTCTGACAGCGATGGCAGGCAGCAGCAGGCTCATAACCATTCATTCAAACAGCACTTTTTTGCGTTTTGCCAGCAGCTCTTCGTTGTGCTTCAAGCATTGTGCTGTTTATGACTTCAAGCCTATCAACTCCCGATATTAGGGTGGTGTAACCGATGTGGAATGGCTAGCTAGTTAGCGGGGTGCACGCTAATAGCGTTTCAAACGTCACTCACTCTGAGACTTGGAGTAGTTGTTCCCCTTGCTCTGCATGGGTAATGCTGCTGTTGTCTGTTGTCGATGTGTTCCTGGTTCGAGCCCAGGTAGGAGTGAGGAGAGGGACGGAAGCTATACTGTTACACTGGCAATACTAAAGTGCCTATTAAGGACATAGTTCTATAATTCCTATAATAACTACTATCTAAAACTTCTTACCTGGGAATATTGAGACTCATGTTATAAGGAACCACCAGCTTCCATATGTTCTCATGTTCTGAGCAAGGAACATAAACGTTAGCTTTTTACATGGCACATATTGCACTTTTACTTTCTTATCCAACACTTTGTTTTTGCATTATTTAAACGAGGCTAAATTGATTTTATTGATGTATTATGGAATGAATTTCCTCCTCTTCGTCTGAGGAGTGTTGGGGAATAATCAGAATTAGTTGGGTAACATAGATAGGATGTTTTATTTTCATGATATGCTTATGAGTTATTTCTCATAAGAATGTATTTTGTTGTACTATAGTGGTGGCCATTGGCAGTTATCTGTTCTCTGTCAGGACTAAGTTGCTTGGGCTGTAGAGAGGGGAGAGGTCAAGGTGTCATCATGTGTAAACATATCTTTTGCTCCACTGTGTCTGTGTGCCAGTCACTCCCTATTTTTCCCATCGGGAGAGGAGGATGGCAGTTACTGGAATCATTCTATGCTATCCTCTCTGTTGCCCCTATATTAACCTATAGCCTCACTCTCCTCTCCGTGAGCTTGTCCAGGATTGGTTGTATTTAGAATTGGTTGTATCTAAATGAAAATTTGATATATATCATAGGGTGGGGGTCATGTCTTGCTACCATTTTGTACCAAGGACGAAATAAGAGCTTTGTTTAGGAGACCAAACTGAACGATAACTTATAGCCAACTCTGTCTGGCTAGGGGATACTCCTCTCTGAAGTAAAGTATTTCTTTGTGTAAGTTCCTGGGACCTGTGGTTTGTCATGTCGTCTAGGGGGGGTGGATGTTTGCTATTAAAGGATCTCAGTTTCAATGTAGAAGGGACGCTCAGAGAATTCATTGATAGACACTGAATTGATCTGAGAGTCACAGGGTTTGTGATAGAGCTCATATAAT
Source organism: Oncorhynchus masou masou (assembly GCF_036934945.1). Taxonomy (NCBI): domain Eukaryota; kingdom Metazoa; phylum Chordata; class Actinopteri; order Salmoniformes; family Salmonidae; genus Oncorhynchus; species Oncorhynchus masou. The sequence goes on along the minus strand of NC_088231.1, from coordinate 8,034,850 downwards.
TAAAGATGGACTTTGATAACTAACTCTGACTTGTGTGTGTGGTTTGCTCCCATGATTTGGTAAATAGAGGAAATTTCCACGACAGGAGGAGGAGTAATGATCGGACCAAAACGCAGCGTGGTAAGTGTCCATATTGATTTATTCAAAAACACAACTGAACACTGGAACAAAATAATAAACGTGCATCAACGAAAAAGTCCCGTGTGGCAACAAACACGGACAGGCGGGGGGGGACTCTGGTGGCTCAGGACAGGCGGGGGGGACTCTGGTGGCTCAGGACAGGCGGGGGGGACTCTGGCGGCTCAGGACAGGCGGGGGGGACTCTGGCGGCTCAGGACAGGAGGGGGGGGACTCTGGCGGCTCAGGACAGGCGGGAGCACCTGTAGGGAGAAGACGGAGAGACAGCCTAGTGCGGGGGGCTACCACCGGAGGGCTGGTACGTGGAGGTGGCACCAGATAGACCGGACCGTGAAGGCGCACAGAAGGTCTCGAGCACCGAGCCTGCCCAACCTTACCTGGTTGAATGCTCCCCGTAGCCAGACCAGTGCGGCAAGGTGGAATAGACCACACTAGGCTGTGCTGGCGAACCGGGAACACCATGCGTAAGGCTGGTGCCATATACACCGGCCCGAGGGGACCCACTGGCGACCAGATGCGCTGAGCCGGCTTCATGGCACCTGGCTCGATGCCCACTCTAGCCCGGCCGATCGAGGCGCTGCAATGTACTGCACAGGGCTATGCACCGGGGACACTGTGCACTCCACCGCATAACAAGGTGCCTGCCCAGTCCCTCTCTCTCTCCGGTAAGCACGGGAAGTTGGTGCAGGTCTCCTACCTGACTTCGCCACACTCCCCGTGTGCCCCTCCCCAGGACATTTTTGTGGCTGCCTCTCGGGCTTCCAACCGCGCCGCCGTGCTGCCTCCTCATACCAAAAAATTTCAAAATTGTCCGATTAATCGTTATCGGCTTTCTTTGGTCCTCCAATAATCGGCATCGGTATCGGCGTTGAAAAATCATAATCGGTCGACGTCTAGCATGCAGTAACAAGTAGGCCTACAATAGCAACGGCAACACATACTCATCAATCATATTCATAGGTGTGGTTCCTGTCACACTGAGAAGGATATTTGCATGGCATGAGGTCCTTGGGTGTAACTGCAGAGCTTGGCAATGTGATATGCTACACAGGTGTGTTGGCAGGTATTTGATTTAGCCTATAGATGTACCTAGCTCAGTTCTAAGGAGAGACGCAATCGTAAAAAGAACCTGAAGAGACGACCCACCAATCAAGGACTTCAGGTTGGTTGACGCTACTTAATCTCTGAGATTAGCAGTGGAACTAAGCTAACTGGCTTTGACATGAAGAGTTAACATAGTGATGTTCTTGTCACATCTGTCTGTCGCTCTCTTTCTCCCTCTCTCTCTCTGCTGCGATCATTGGAACTTCCAAAATTAGGTTTGAATTTTTTTAAATGGACCCCTCCAACCATTCCTCTGTCCTCTCTGCCTATCTGGAATTTGATTCCGCTGTCACCACATCCTGCTATGCAGTCAACATCATCCTGAGTCTACCCACCAATGGCTATGTCCTATGGCTGATACTGACCGGAGCCGGAGGGACGATGGCCTCAGAGTTCTTCGCTCTCAACTTGGCTGTATCTGAGATCCTCTACTGCCTGTGTGCTGTCTTTGTCTTTGTCTACATACACCTCCATATTCCTCCTCTCCTAGCTCTAATTACATTCTTTAATGGTTTTATATACCACGGCCGCCCCCTGTTCCAGTGCTGTATATGTTTTGAGCGCTACCTGGCAGTGGTCCACCCTATGGTCTTCCTGAAGTACAAACCCCTGAGATACAAGGTGGGGTGTTCTGGATTGGTTTGCCTGGTTTTGATTGGGTTCTGTTTAACTTCTATGCTTGTAAGAGACCACCAAATTGTCATATATGTGTATTTGAGTGAAGTTCTGGTCTAAATTACATTAATGTTTTTCTGCTGCCTGTCAGTTCTCAGGGCTCTGAAACAGCCTGGGCCGGGGGAAGGGGAGAGAGATGGGGAGGGGACAAATAACATGAAGATGAGGGCGTTTAAGATCATTTTGATTATCTTGGTGTCTATGATGGCAAACTACCTCCCATGGCTAGTTGTTTTACCTTGTTTTGTGATCTTGGATTCTGGGCAGTTTTTTCATGCCAAATATGTGTGTCTCTACATCAGTGCGGTCAGTGGGTTTGTGCAGCCCCTCCTCTACCTCCACAGGGCTGGGAAACTGCACTTCCACAAAGGTGTCTAAGGGAGAGTTTATATTCCCAGTTTTATCTAATGCAGAGGTAAACAGGTTACAATTGGCCAACTGTTTTGTGATAGCTTGTACATAGGTTGGTGGTAGTAGCTGCGCTGGCAAAATATGTATGTGTTCAGGGTTGCAATATTCTGGTAACTTGACCTAAAAGGTTCTCCAGAAATCCTGGTCAGAAGATTCCAGTAATCAGGAGGGAATTACGAGGATATCCAGAAATTTACATCCATAGGTGTGTTCATTACCTTTTATCTGGGAAGATTGATAAGTAATCTTCTTGCTAGTGCTTCACATTGCATCTTTGTGTTTGATAATAGTAAGACCCACATTTATTTTCTCATATTCAATAAATGCTTGTGTTGAACTACTCATGTCTTTTACTTTTTGTAGAGCATAATCGTAAAACAAAAACAATTAGCGGTCTTTGCATACACATTTGGGGCTCTTAGATGGGTTTGAGTCCAGTCAGAGTAAACAGGCTGTTTGCATGTCAGGTCAAGGGAAATATGATACATGACTGCAGGCAAGGGGGCAGACACTCCTCTTCTTGATGCTCTGGTCTGTGTCCAAAATGGCACCCTCTACCATATAAAAGGCTCTGGTCAAAAGATGTGCAGTATATAGGGAACGTGGTGCCATTTTGGACGCACATTGATTAAGGTTGTAATTGCAGTGACATTTTGGGCATTTTTTTGTTAATGGCACAAATGCTTACAGATTTACATGCCTTGGGGTGCCATGTTTCAATTTTGTGTTTTTCATAACAGTAGGTCGAACGACATGTGCGGTTGCAATCCTCACAGGGTGTCAAATTTAAGGGTTGCATTGGGCAATCTACATCCAGACATACTGAACAGTTATAACGGCACGAGTGCCCCCCCCCCTTTTGGGTGTAGCCGGTATGGCATGATGGACACACATAGGGGCGCCTATGAACACCGTGACGTTGGTAACGGCGTAGTAATGTTCATTTTGCACATAAAAGTACAGAATCTAAGGGTGCGGTTGGGGGGGTGTTTTGGAACTTCAAGAGAGCTGCATTAGCTCTACTGTGGTACAAAACCACAATCTTGATATTCAGAAGTTTTCAAATTTGACTATATCGGAGAATGCCACCGCCTCCTGTATACAGAGACCCACAGCCGTTTGGATCTCTCTAGCCTTTTGCAATGCCGTCAGATCAGTACATCCGGGGTTAAGAAAATGCGCTAGGCCTATTGCAAAACATAGCTTATTATCGGGATTGTGAACGTTTATGAGGTAGGCCCTTTTATTGCTTATGATTTCTGACTGCATTAGGCTATCAAGCTTCCTTCTCTGCCCACCACCCCCCTGAGGTTGACGTATTATTTGCACTACAAGCTCGAGGGTTCGATCGGCTATGATGGCTAAATTTGACTGAACAAGGCGGTCTAGCAGCGCGGTAAATTGTTCAAGATCTGCTTTGCCATTGGGTAAAATAAGAGATACTGTGTTATGCATCTCCACAAATTTCCAACTGTAAGACATCACGTGGTTCGCCATAATCTCTTGCCGTCTCTAACAGATCGTTCAGAGTGTCCATTATCATCATGTAAATCACCGCATAGTCAAGATTCTGATTCACCCATAGGAAATTGAAAAACTGTCGAATTTACATTTACATTTAAGTCACTTAGCAGACGCTCTTATCCAGAGCGACTTACAAATTGGTGAATTCACCTTCTGACATCAGTGGAACAGCCACTTTACAATAGTGCATCTAAATCATTTAAGGGGGGGTGAGAAGGATTACTTTATCCTATCCTGTAGGAGCTCAAAATCTCCTATCGAATCTCTGTATTGTTGAATTTATTCCGGTACGCAACCCGGACACGTCTATCAATACCATCTCCCTCCAGATTTATTAGACAATTTTCCAATTCCCCAAAAACATCTTGTGGCGTTTCAGACTCTACGGACCTGGGCGTTACTGGTTGGTCTATAGCTGTTGGGGTGGCAGGGGCCAAAAATGTCTGACTCTCGTTCAACCTATTAATTAAGGTTATGAGGGCTTCGGGAATCTGTGATAACAGGTTTTCATCAGGCGTCCCCGACTCATTCATACGATTAATAATTTCTAGGAGTTCGGCTGGAATCTGGGATAATATGCTTTCATCGGACGTCCCTGACTCGTTCATACATTTAATCATTTCTAGGAGTTCTGGCGGTATCTGTGCTAAGAGGCTTTCAACTGTCTCACCTAGTTCCTGTAGTTCTGCCATTTGGACAATTAAGGATGTGCGTTTTTGGGTATTTCAGGAATAATAGGTGTTACATGTATGATTTTAGCGTCTGTATTTGCGTTTTTAATCGGTTTGCTGCTTAACATGCGTGGAATTGTTCTACGCCAGAATAACATATCGTCTCTGTACTGTCTCTCAATTAAAACACCCAGTCGTTTGTATAGCAAAACATTCCTCGATTTCAAAGCCCTGGAAAATAACGTGAAAAACCTTTCTTGTTCTATTGCAGGTACTGATGTTGATGCCGTAGAATTGACGGGGTCGATAAGGTTGGCCGCATCACAGAATAACTGGTCGTCAACATCTGAAATGTCATTAAAAACAGGGCTATCCTCCGCTTTGGTTGTTTCATCGGGAATGTTCGGTGCGCCGGAATCCCCCAGCTCTAGATGTATGTGTCTTTCTGGGCCGTTTTTCGCCGGGGAGGAGTCTGAAAGAAAATAATACATACAAAATACGTTAGATACATAAAATGTCAAATACATTTCGGGTTGTTCTGACGAATCGCCGAAACCGGGGGTGTGTGACTTTTTTCATCTAGCGTTCCCGATTCTGCAGGGCCTGTCTTCTGGCAGTCTGAAAAAACATTATTTGTCCTTGTTTTAACATATTCTATCAAAAGAGGTATAACTAATAAAAAAGACCTAGAACTAATAACAAAATGTATAATGATCTCATACCGTGTCCCTGGAGCGCCTGCCCGTGAAGCCGGAAGTTCCCTGCCCAACAGTATTTTTCGGGTGGCGTTGAATCTGAGCAATGTACTTGGGCCACAATTATTCGTTGCCTGTTGGGGTCTGGAATATGTAGCGAGTGGGTTGAGGTTCCCGGGATTCGCGGGGAGTTTGAAAAACCGTTTGTACAGAACGGCAGAATACTGTCTGTTTCATTGGTTCCTCCGATGTCGTTCAGAGTCCCTAATGCGTCCAAGTCCCCCGATGTGTCAGATGTCCATAACGAATCCTTTATCACTCTTGGCTGTATGTCGGCTGTAAATACATAAAATTACTTTTAAAATAGTACACACTATTTTTTTATATAAATATTGTTGTGTATGTGTTCAATTATAAGGACTTACAGCGAAAAAATAATGGTGATTGACTGCCTGGTTTTTGAGACTCAGAATCCTCCTCATATTGTTCCAGATCCGTTAAACCTCGTAAAAGCTGCATAAATGTTGGGGATCCTAACAAATGTTAGACAATATTAACTGTTATACGCTATATATACACTTTTAATATTACAATAATATCCCAATAATATTCAAACAAATCTTAAAATGTATTTTTCACTTACTCACCTCCTGAAATATCCATTAGGAGAGATTCACTTATTCAGAATAGATATTTTTTAATCTGTCCGGGCAGCTAAATATTCAGGGCCTGTGGATTTGCGCTAAAGATGTGCTAACAGTGTTAAAGTATATGCTCCACGTTCTGTCCCTAACTTACGAAAGTACCGAATGAGTTTGCATGGGGCATTGTGATATCTACTGAGAAAATACCACCCTGTATGTTTGGTTTAGAAAACCATGGCTGTGAATTCATAGAGCCATTCTGTCTGCAACAGGTTTGTTGGGGTACAGGGCGTTGATTAGATATCAGTGTTTAACCCCGGGCGGTCGGCAGATATCTGGACATGACATATGCCTGATAGTGCAAACCTTGACTTCAAATGATTCTCTACAGATAGAATGGGGCTCCATGCTTGGGCCCCCCCTGTTGAACACACACACTTTTGTTTCTGTAACGCACACACACACAAACTCCTGCTGCTCCATCAAACGCACACTCATGCACGCCCCCGGATTTTACAGTATTTTTCCTTCGCGACAGAGCTTGGTGATGATGTGAAATACATTTTACCTTCGTTAAGGGGTGAGATACAGTTTTTAAATTCCTTTTATTGAATTCCAAAATATTTCGTACAACCTTTAAGAAACGTTTGAATTAATTAACATATTTGAATAATATTTAAACATGCATCATTAGTGTTTTTATGTAAAAAACCTTGGAGGCCTGCAGTTGTACATTATTACAAACTTTAATAACCCTTAATGTTCATAACATACCATTGTAGGAAAAGACTATAAAATAATACATGTTTTTTCAGATATTACAGTTGTCTGCGACAGCCCCTAGCGTGAGATAAAAGACCGCTCCCCCTTTCGTTAAATGGTGAGAGCCCTTTTCAAAAACAATGATTTAATTCTGAATATTTAATACATACATTTTAACACACGTTATAATTCAGCATTTGTTTACTATTTCTTACAGATAAAGGGTCCTGTTAGCCCTGACCATTATCCGTTTCCAATTCCCCATCTCAAAGTCTTTTGACCGCTCCATCGAAGCTCCGCAATTTTCAGTCCAGGGAAAGATCCGCCTTCGGAGTTGTGGGTCCTGGGTATGTCTCAACGATAACCTCAGCCATCTCCGTAATTGTTCACGATTTTTGAAAAGACTGTCCAGCTTATTCATCAGTGTTCGGAAAATATGGTAATCGCGCCATTTAAAACTAAACATTGGTATAAAGAAGTTTACATCCTTGCATGCTTTGGAAGATAAATATGAACTGACAGTTTTCGCCGCATTTGCACTATCATATTGTTCACATGCTAAAATTGTCACTCGGGAGACTGGATGGGGCCGGGGGCCCATATTTGGACATGCACACGTCATCATGACGTAGGGTCATAAATCAATTACTTTGACGCGTGCCGTCTACTTTAATCTCTCTGACTTGACCTGGTCAGGAATAACTCAGAGACCTATCCATCGATAACACGTTCCATACAGCATGGAATATTCTCTATAATCATACTTAAGTGTTGTCATAACCAATGGATAACATTTGCTTGTCAGGTGTTTTGAAATTTTTATCGTGAATGTGATGACATGCTATTTATCGAGTGATTAATTTAATCTTTTAACCATTAAATCAGTAACCTGGCGCTCCAAGGAAAAAGTTTATTTAATGAGTTGCCCTCTCCCGAATTGACTAAAGGAATACCAGAATATCGATTTCATAGCAGTCATTAAGTAATTAATTTCATCAGTCTCGTTCTGAACGTCACATAATTCGTAAATCTGCACAAACCCAGGTCTCACTGAATCATTCCGTACCGCACAAATGTTGTTGATGATTTGTTCACTAACGAGCTAAATTATAATATAAGACACACATAAACAAACAATCTAGGTTATTGGTTAGAACTTAAAGCACTGGCAACAGTCCCCTATCTGACCAGCACAGTATGACACGAGTTACACAAGATGGAGGTTTAAAGAAAGATAGAGAGAGGGGGAGAGAATGCTCACGAGAGAAAAGCACACTTGGATACATTTGTAACCAGGCTAAGTTTAGCCCTAACACCTTGCACTAAACTTCCACTCTTATGGGTCAGAATTATAATGAATGTATTTACTTATTGAAGGTCTCTGTTGGGTATCTTTCATGGACCAAGTTCCACTTATTGGGATAGGTTTGGCCAATGGACTATTCTTCCGATGGCCTTCCGACAACTCCTTCGTTACCGGGTGTAAGTCTCTGATTGTCCACACGATGTCACAATGTCCTTTCTCTTGGTTGTCTGTTTCTTTGCACTCGTTCTGTGAGAGTAGTCTTCTTAGGAGGATAATCATCCGTGTCAATGCTTCTAGCTTGGGTAGAAAGGACGTGTAGACAACAGATGATTTGAAGAGAATAACCGGTTGGTTCTTCTTAAATACAGTAATCAACTGTAGCCTAGATTGTTAAGAGGTTCCTTTGCCTACTTCCTCGTGTTGCGTTTTGGGATCACGACTAGTCGTGAACCTCGGCTGCAGCACGTGGTAAACTTAGTCTGCACATAAATTCTAAAGTCACATGTTTTATACCTCTGGGTCACAAAGGGGCATTTCCGTCTTCATAACCTGCTCCCTGGGTTCCCCGGGGTGTAGCTCAATACAAGGCAGGGTATGAGAACTTACTAGGGTCTCGTTTAGACTAAAGTCACAGCTCATCATCACAAAAACATTCTCTTTGATCTGGATATTTTATACAAAAAGTACAGTATGGCAAGATCATGTACAGATTATGAAAACTCTACAAGTTACAATGTTTTTGTTATAACGTCGGGAAATAACTTTTATTAAGATAACAAAAGTGACATTCATTTTCATAATCCATCTATCAGTGTTACCACTATTTTGGCTGATTAAATATAATGTCCCTAAGTCCATTTACTGCATGTTACAGTTCTGAGGTAAATTCTCCAGAAGGCCGACACAGACATTCCAGTCCCAAACACTAAAGGACAAAGGATTTGTCTGCTGCCTTAATATTTACAATGACTTGAGGTGTCATATCCCTCCCCATCAATCCCTCTCTACCCCTCCCCCTCTGCATGAGTGAGAGATATTTCTGTAGAACTGTGATCCATGGTAACCTGATCCTCACAGGCCAGTCATGACACAGGTGAGGTGATGGGCAGCATCAGTTTACAGACAGGAGTGACTGGGGTGTGTGGGTGAGTGGTTGTGTGTTGTATTCCTCAGATATGAAAATATATTAAATTGAATTAATCACTTCCATTGATTTACCGCCCATAGGGCAGAGTGCCACGAGTACTACTATAATATGTGAAGAGGCTACAGCTAACATAGACTGAGCAAATGTCAGAGAACACCTTTGCATACACAATTTGGTCTCTTTAGAATTCGATATCTACAGAAAGCCTTGTGTACAAGATGATAAAACATGTCTGTTTATTCTAGCATGTCAAGAAAATGTGTTATTTTTGGATAGCATTTAGAAACAAGTAGGCCTACTGTAGCAACAGCAACACATCCTCATCTATCATATATATAGGTGTGGTTCCTGTCACACTGAGTAGGATATTTGCATGGCATGAGGTCCTTGGGTGTAGCTACAGAGGTTGGCAATGTGATATGCCACACAGTGTGTTGACAGGTATTTGGTTTAGCCTATAGATGTACCTAGCTCAGTTCCAAGGTGAGACACAGTCTTAAAAAGAACTTGAAGACACAACCCACCAATCACAGACTTCAGGTTGGTTGGCGCTATTTAATCGCTGAGATTAGCAGTGTAACTGAGTTAAGTGCCTTTGACATGAAGAGTTAACATAGTGATGTTCTTGTCACATCTGTCTGTCTTTTTCTCCCTCTCTCTCTCTGCTGCTGTGATCATTGGAACTTTCAAAATGAGGTTTGAATTTTTTTTTAAATGGACCCCTCCAACCATTCCTCTGTCCTCTCTGCCTATCTGGAACTTGATTACGCTTTCGCCACAACCTGCTATGCAGTCAACCTCATCCTGAGTCTACCCACCAATGTCTATGTCCTGTGGCTGATACTGACCGGAGCCGGAGGGACGGTGGCCTCAGAGTTCTTCGCTCTCAACTTGGCTGTATCCGAGATCCTCTACTGCATGTGTGATGTCTTTGTCTTTGTCTTCATACACCTCCCTATTCCCCCTATATCAGCTGTAATTTCATTCTTTAATAGTTTTATATACCACGGCCGCCCCCTGTTCCAGTGCTGTATATGTTTTGAGCGCTACCTGGCAGTTGTCCACCCTGTGGTCTTCCTGAAGTACAGAACCCTGAGATACAAGGTGGGGTGTTCTGGATTGGTTTGGCTGGTTTTGATTGGGTTCTGTTTTTCTTCTATGCTTGTAAAAGAACACCAAATTTACAGATATGTGTATGTGGGTGAAATTCTGGTCTTAATTACATGTATGTTATTCTGCTGCCTCTCAGTTCTCAGGGCTCTGAAACAGCCTGGGCCGGGGGAAGGGGAGAGAGAGAGGGAGGGGACAAATAACATGAAGATGAGGGCGTTTAAGATCATTTTGATAATCTTGGTGTCTATGATGGCAAACTATGTCCCATGGATAGTGGTTTTACCTTTTAATGAAATCTTAGATATACGTCATTTCTTTTATGCCAAATATGTGTGTATCTACATCAGTGTGGTCTGTGGGTTTGTGCAGCCCCTCCTCTACCTCCACAGGGCTGGGAAACTGCCCTTTATCAGAGGTCTCTGAGTGAGAGTTTATATTCCCAGTTTCATCTGATACAGAGGGCCAATTGTAACCTGTTTACAATTGTTATGTGATAGCTTGTAAAGAGGTTGGTAGTTGTAGATGCACTGGCAAAAATACGTATTTGTTTAGTTTTGCAATATTCTGGTAACTTGACCTAAAAGGTTCTCCAGAAATCCTGGTCAGAAGATTCCAGTAATCAGGAGGAAGGAAATCCAGAATTTTTCATTACATTTTATCTGGGAAGATTGCTTATCAATCTTCTTGCTAGTGCTTCACATTGCGTCTTTGTGTTTGTATTTAATAGTGAGATAGGACTGAAAGGCCCACATAATTATTTCTATTTTTAAATATTTAATAAATGTTTGTGTTGAACATTATTGTTTTTTGTTTTTTAAACTCTTAGCGGTCTTTGCATGCACATTTGGGACTCGAGTCCAGTCAGAGTAAACAGGCTATTTGCATGTCAGGTCAAGGGAAATATGATAAACGACTGCAGGCAGGGGGTCAGACACTCCTCTTGTTGGTGCTCTGGTCTGTGTCCAAAATGGCACCTTATACCATATAAAGGGCTCTTGTCAGAAGATGTGCACTATATAGGGAATGTGGAGACATTTTGGATGCACCTTGATTAAACAATCAGTGTGACGTAACACACAGGTGGGGCAGGGAAGAGTCGGGTAGTGCAGAGATTTGGATCAGGTCCAGCGTCTGTGACAGGCACAACCACAACACACCCCAGGGGACAGGGACGCTGCATCTATACAGGTTACCCAAAATGTTTGTTTTTTCGTTACAATTTGAATTTAAACCACAATTGAACAAAAACAAACTGTTGTAAAATATATTATTAAGAATTTTATCTCCACTTAATCACAAGCAACTTTTACCAGTTGAATGTAGACAAAAATATAATACTTTTCTGGACACTAGATTGTCAAACTTAATATTTTAGTTTCATTTTGATATTCCAGGACAGGAATAACTCAGAGCAGATTGTGGATGAAAACTTTGTTCTTCTTTCTATCTGTAAAATGCTTAAGAATGCCTTTTTGACAATTTTTTTTAAAGAAAGGTTTATACAGAATAAAAAATGTACAACATATCAGTAAATCCCCATGGACAAGTCTCTGGAATATATTGAAGAATAGCCACATGCAATGTAGTTTATGCAGATGCTTCTGAAACTGAGAAAAGTGACTTGGCGTGATGGAAGAGTTTGACGTTCGGGAAATGGCTATGACACGACAAACACATTTTTAGATTTTACATTTTGTAGTGAGCTTTGGAATTATGGATGGGCATGTACATTTTAAAGTGGTTCATATTCATGGAATTCTTACGACACTGGTATGATAAATGAATGAAAATATACATTTTTATCAAGATTTTGACATTTTTATGTTTATTTAGGGCAATACATGAAGATTATTAAAGAGCAATGATACTAGCAAGAGCAGTGTGCGGGTTTCTTCATTTTTCTCATGTTACTTTTTGAAAATACTAATATTAATGGACCACATGTCACGCCATGACATGGGCTTTTTATGTCTCTATTTTGGTTTGGTCAGGGCGTGATTTGGGTGGGCATTCTATGTTATTTTTTCTATGTTTTTTGTATTTCTTTGTTTTGGCCAGGTATGGTCTCAATCAGGGACAGCTGTCTATCGTTGTAGTTAATTTCTGTTCAGTGTTTTGCACCTTGCAGGACTGTTTTGGTTATTCTCTTTGTTATTTTTTTTATAGTGTTCCGTTCCAATAAAAAATATGAACACTTACCACGCTGCGCTTTGGTCTGATGATTCCTCTTCCTCTTCTTCAGCCGACGAATACCGTTACACCACAATATCAACAAATCTCAACATTCAAAGTTCGATGCAAAAATGTAATTTTAGCCATAAATCTTAATATTGGATTTATTTTTTATTTTTTACCTACAGGCAAGTCAGTTAAGAACAAATTCTTATTTTCAATGACGGCCTAGGAACAGTGGGTTAACTGCCTGTTCAGGGGCAGAACAACAGATTTGTACCTTGTCAGCTCAGAGGTTTGAACTTTCAACCTTCTGGTTACGAGTCCAACTCTCTAAGCTCTAGGCTACCCTGCCGCCAGATATTGACTACAGCATGACACTACATACATGTATTTGTCTGTCAGGTCTTTGATAATATAGTTGGAGTAAAGGTGTTTCAAGTGACAACTTGATGATCATCTTCTCTTGTTGCATTTGTTTGTTTCTGATCTGATCATGTCTCTCTTCTCCCAACACCAGGATGTGTCCCAAATAGCACCCTATTCACTACAGCAGTTATTCCCAAACTACCGGGGGTACTGCATGTGATTCACATTTTTTTTCTTTCACATTTTCAAACAGGCCATTCATATTTTCCAACGTGGTTATACATTTGGGTGAGTTTTTTTCTCTCACCTGAGTAACCTCGTTTCACTGCCAAAAATACAATTAGACCATCTAGTGTTCAGCGAAACAACATCAAATCAAATGTATTTATATAGCCCTTCGTACATCAGCTGATATCTCAAAGTGCTGTACAGAAACCCAGCCTAAAACCCCAAACAGCAAGCAATGCAGGTGTAGAAGCATGGTGGCTAGGAAAACTCCCTAGAAAGGCCAAAACCTAGGGAGGAACCAGGCTATGTGGGGTGGCCAGTCCTCTTCTGGCTTTGCCGGGTGGAGATTATAACAGAACATGGCCAAGATGTTCAAATGTTAAGAAATGAGTAGCATGGTCAAATAATAATAATCACAGGCAGAACAGTTGAAACTGGAGCAGCAGCATGGCCAGGTGGACTGGGGACAGCAGGGAGTCACCATGCCAGGTAGTCCTGAGGCATGGTCCTAGGGCTCAGGTCCTCCGAGAGAGAGAAAGAAAGAGAGAAAGAGAGAATTAGAGAGAGCATACTTAAATTCACACAGGACACCGGATAGGACAGGAGAAGTACTCCAGATATAACAAACTGACCCCAGCCTCCCGACACATAAACTACTGCAGCATAAATACTGGAGGCTGAGACAGGAGGGGTCAGGAGACACTGTGGCCCCATCCGATGATACAACCAGACAGGGCCAAACAGGAAGGATATAACCCCACCCACTTTGCCAAAGCACAGCCCCCACAGCACTGGAGGGATATCTTCAACCACCAACTTACCATCCTGAGACAAGGCCGAGTATAGCCCAAAAAGATCTTCGCCCCGGCACAACCCAAGGGGGGGCGCCAACCCAACACAATGTCAAATACAGGTAGCCTAGTCAAATAACATCCAATCACATTAACCGTTACTCTCTTGCGGGAAAACCACTGCAGCATCCACCAAGAGGCTCTTGCTGCCATGCGAATGCCTGACAGCTTGAAAGAAGAAATTGAGGCTATGATTAAGAAGTTGGAGCTCTTCTCTGTCTGCATTAAGGACAACACAGGTCTTTCCATCATTGTATGATTTTTTTGTGTTAACTCAAGCTTACGGTCAATGTCAAACGTGATATTTCGAAGCAAATGAGTGAGTTGGGTGCGCAATTACGCGGGTACTTTCCGAATCGGATGACACAAACAAATGGATTCGATATCCCTTTCATGCACTGCCTCCAGTCCACTTACCGATATCTGAACAAGAGAGCCTCATCGAAATTGCAGTGGTGTGAGAATTTCATTTAATCAGAAGCCACTGCCAGGTTTCTGGATGGGGCTGCTCTCAGAGTATCCTGCCTTGGTAAATCGTGCTGTTAAGACACTGATGCCCTTGCAACCATGTACCTATGTGAGAGTGGATTCTCGGCCCTCACTAGCGTGAAAACTAAATACAGGCACAGACTGTGTGTGGAAAATGATTTTAAGACTGAGACTCTCTTCAGAACAACCCAACATTGCAGAGTTATATCCATCCTTTCAAGTGTACCACTCTCATTAACCTGTGCTGAGTTATTCACAATTTTTGATGAACAAATAAGTCTTATATGTTAGATGGTTAAATAAAGAGCAAACTTATTCTTTATTATTATATTATTATTTGTGCCCTGGTCCTAAACGAGCTCTTTGTCACTTCCCACAGTCAGGGTTGTGACAAAAACTCACACTCATTCTTAAGTTTAATAAATGTATTGTATAGTGTGTGTGTGGCAGGCTTACAATGATGGCAAAAAACAACATTTGAGAGTGCACTGACCCTGGTGCTAGAAGGGTACCGGGTTTCACGGGTGTGACTGATGTGACTGTGGGGGAGCTGCAGACTGTGGTTTTGGGGAGCCTGTAGGAAAAACCTGAGCAGCCATCATATTGTGAGTAAAATCGCCACTTCCTTTCTCGATCTGCGCAAGATGGGCTTTCTTCAGTGCAGTGTCTAGTCCTCCTTTCACACTCTTCCATCTCCCTCTGGTATTGTCTTTACCATTCCGTGGCTTGTCTGACCTCTTTTAGATTTTTACTTTCGTCCACATCATCTGTTTCCATTGTCTCTTTAATGTTATCAGCAATCCGCACCAGCAGATCTTCTATCAACGTTCGTAATGTATACACTTACTATTTTCCAGCCTTCCTTCTTCTCTCTTTCTTTCTTCCCTTTCTCTCTGGTCTCTGAATAGCCCGACAGGATGCTCTCGATTGTGCATCTGTAGAAGTTTGTGAGTGCTTTTATGACAAGCTGAATTTCTTCAGCCTCCTGAGGTTGAAGAGGCGTTGCTGCGCCTTCTTCACGACGCTGTCTGTGTGGGTGGACAATAGTGGGTGTTGTATCCGTTTTAAAACCTGTTATGGCGAGGAGTCCAGTACAGTGTCTGTGGGGAGCGCTACCTGGCAGTTGTCCACCCTGTGGTCTACCTAAAGTACAGACCCTTCAGATACAGGGTCGGAATCACTGGTTGTGATCGGGTTCTGTTTGCCTCCTACTTTAGACTGACTATGAGCGCTGACACCGTGATTTTATTTGTGATGTCATTCTGCTGCCTCTCAGTTCTCTGAAATGCCCTGAGCAGGGGGAAGGGGAGAGGAAGGGGAAAAACAACATGAAGATAATATCATCTAGATCATTCTTATAGCTATGGTGGTAAACTACCTCCAAATGCTAATGGTAGCAGCTCTTTACAGGAAGTCGGGATCCAGATTACATCAGGCTTTGATTGTGTCTCATCATTGCTGTGGTGACTGGGCTTGTGCACTACCACTATCCACTACCTCCACAGGGCTGAGAAACTGCCCTGTATCAGAGGTCTCTCAGGAAGAAGTGACTTCCTTTTACGGGGTGCTCATAATGATCACTACTTTCAATTACTATGCTACTTGAAATCCATCATATCCAATGGGAGGACAATCTCAGTTATGTAACAGTTCAAGGAGTTTCCAACTTTATGCAAATGATCAGTGATGCGACCTCTCAATAGCCAATTAGAGAAGGTAGGGCCTCGCTAGATAGCTTTGACATCGTGCTGGATAGGCTAACAACCAACATGTGGTCTTTACATGCTCTTCAGAAGATAAACCACTGAGGGGAGGTTTTGGCAACAAGCAAGATGAAGGTAGTGAGTGTCCTGTTATTTTTCACTGCTCTGAAGTATGGCATCGACAAGATATTATTTAATATGATTTCCATCATACATCATTTTCAGTATTAAACTATACTAATGTGATAGATAATGGAAAAATAATGTTATGTATCATGTTATAAACTTCAGTCTATTGTCAATAAGTTTGTCCTGTTGACCTCTTAATTAAATTATTTTAAAATTATTATTTTAAAATTATTATTATGTTATGGGAGTATCTTCGGAATGACTAACAACCACAAAATTTACAATTGGCTACAAATTGTATTTTTGTAAGCAGGAGTAGGCTGAGAGGTTCTGGATCTTCTAAACCATTATCGCTTTTAAATGTAGATATCAAAATCCTTTAACTTCTTGCGAATCTCAAACCCGGATCCGGGAGCGTAATCATCGCCTCAAACTAATTAGCATAACGCAGCGGACATAAATCTTCCTAGAAAATCTTCCTATTCATGAAAATCACAAATTAAATATATGGAGACACAGCTTAGCCTTTTGTTAATCACACTGTCATCTCAGATTTTCAAAATATGCTTTACAGCCAACGCTAGACAAGCATTTGTGTAAGTTTATCATGGCACAATGCTATGCTAGGCTCTGCTAGCAGCAGGCAACATTTTCACGAAAATAAAAACAGCTATCAAATTAAATAATTTACCTTTGAAGAACTTCGGGTGTTTTCACTCAGGAGACTCCCAGTTAGATAGCAGATGTTCCTTTGTTCCAAAAAATATCATTTTTGTAGGCGAAATACCTCCCGTTTGTTCTTCACGTTTGGCTGAGAAATTGACCAGAAAATGCGGTCACTACAACGGCAAACTTTTTTTCCAAATTAGCTCCATAATATCAACAGAAACATGGCAAACGTGTTTAGAATCAATCCTCAAGGTGTTTTTCACATATCTATTTGATAATATATCCACCGGGACAATTGGTATCTCACTAGAAGCGATTGGAATAATGGCTACCTCAGTACTTTACGCAAGATTTTCTGCGGGAGTCATCATGTGACCACTTGCTCAATGTGGTCCCTTACGGCTATTCTTCAACATAAGTGCGTAAAAAGACATCACAATGCTGTAGACACCTTTGGGAATACTTAGAAAGCGTAAGCTCATTTGTAGCCCATTCACAGCCATATAAGGAGTCATTGGCATGCAGGGCTTTCAAAATATGGGGCACTTCCTGGTTGGATTTTTATCTGGGTTTCGCCTGTAACATCAGTTCTGTTGCACTCACAGACAATATCTTTGCAGTTTTGGAAACTGTCGTGGAAATTTCCTCTATTTAACAAATCATGGGAGCACACCACACACACAAGTCAGAGTTAGTTATCAAATTCCATCTTTAATTATATGAGCTCTATCACAATCCTGTGACTCTCAGGTAATTCAGTGTCTCTCAGTGAATTCTCTGAGAGCCCCCTTCTGCATTGCAACTGCGATCCTTTAATAGCAAAGAACACACATAGTCAGACAGCATAGACATAATAAATCGTTCAGCTTTGTCTCCTTACTCAAACCCCAGAACCATAAACCAATCCTCCATATCAACAGGCATATATCAAATTGTCACTTAGATACAACCAATTCTAAATACAACCAATCCTGGACAAGCTCACGGAGAGGAGAGTGATTGCTATAGGTTAAGATAGGGACAACATTAGAGGGAGCATAGAATGATTCCAGACACTTCCACCCTCCTTTCCCCGCTGGGAAAAGTAGGGAGTGACTCCACACACACAGTGGAGCAAAAGATATGTTTACACATGATGACACCTTGACCTCACCCCTCTCTGCGGCCCATGCAACTTAGTCTTGACATAGAACAGATAACTGCAACCTCGCCACAGTATTATACAAAAATACCATTCTGATGAGAAGTAACTTAAACATATGATGAATATAAAACATCTTACCTATGTTATTTCCACAACAAAACGTCAGAGTGCTTTCTATCCAAAGCTGTCAATTATATGCATAGTCGAGCATCTTGTTGTGACAAAATATCCCATTTTAAAATGGGATCGTTTTTATCCAAAAACGAAAATAGTGCCCCCTAGTTACAATAGGTTAAACTGCAGCTAGATTGTAAACTGCATGTAAATGCTGACCAAACAAGGTTTATCCAATAGAGGAAAAGACCAGAAGAATAAATGTCAATTGTTTCATAGAATTGAGGCATCTACTAACTAAAATGTATCCCTTTGTTCGAATTTAGTTGTTGTGAATCATTGACATGTTGCATTTTATATTTGAAAAATAATTTCAATTAGTGACACCGTCAGGTATGCTTAAGTGGCTGCAAGGGAGTCAGGTGCAGGAGAGCAGGTATTTGGTAGCACACGGAGCAGGTGAACCAAAATCAGGTGAACCAAAAGCACACGGCACAATGAACACGAAACGGGTATACATAACCCAGCGCAACCGGACTAACGTGCACATACATCAAAACAGAAAAAACAATACCACACAAAGACAAGGGGGAAACAGAGTGTAAAATACACAACACATAATGAGGCACAATGAGGAACAATGAGAACCAGGTGTGTGGGAAAACGAGACCAAACAAATGGAAAATGGATCAGCGATTGCTAGAAGGCCGGTGATGTCGACCGCCGAACACAGCCTGAACAAGGAGAGGCATCGACTTCGGAAGAAGTCGTGACAGACACATTTGACCTGACCTGATCAGAAATAACTCAGGGATTTATCCATCCCTAACACGTTCCACACAACACGCTATATTCTCTTCAATCATTCTAAAGTGTTGTCATAACCAATGGATTACATTTGCATGCCAGGTGTGGTCCATCAAGTGAGGGGATGGGCAGCATCAGTTTACAGACGAGAGCACTGAGGTGTGTGAGTGAGGATGAGTGGTTCTATTTTGTATTCCTCAAAGACTAATTTGTATTTAATCAAATTAATCAGATCCAATGAGTGCCACCAGTACTACTATAATTAAGGTGAGGAGGCTCTCCCGGGTGGCGCAGTGGTCAAGGGCGCTGTACTGCAGCGCCAGCTGTGCCGCCAGAGGCCCTGGGTTTGCGCCCAGGCTCTGTTGTAACCGGCCTTGACCGGGAGGTCTGTGGGGCGACGCACAATTGGCCTAGTGTCGTCCGGGTTAGGGAGGGCTTGGCCGGTAGGGATATCCTTGTCTCATTGCTCTCCAGTGACTCCTGTGGCGCCCCGGGCGCAGTGCGCGCTAACCAAGGTTGCGAGGTGCACGGTGTTTCCTCCAGCACATTGGTGTGGCTGGCTTCCGGGTTGGATGCGCGCTGTGTTAAGAAGAACCTGTTGTGGCTCGAGGGCAGTATTTTCATTTTTGGAGAAAAAAAAACATTCCCGTAGTAAACAGGATATTTTGTCAGGACAAGATGCTAGAATATGCATATAATTGACAGCTTAGGATAGAAAACACTCTAACGTTTCCAAAACTGTAAAGATATTGTTTGTGAGTATAACAGAACTGATGTTGCAGGCGAAAGCCTGAGAAAGCCTGAGAAAAATCCAATCCGGAAGTGCCCCATGTTTTGAAAGTGCTGCTTTCCAATGAGTCCCTAGTGAGCTGTGAATGGGTTATCAACCAGATTACGCTTTCTACGTATTCCCCAAGGTGTCTACAGCATTGTGACGTAGTTTTACGCATTTATGTTGAAGAATAGCCGTAGGCGGCTACATTGCGCAAGTGGTCACCTGATGCCCCCAGAGAGGTAGAAATACAGAGGTAGCCATTACTCCAATCGGTCCTACTGAAAAACGAATTGTCCCGATGGATATATTAAATAGATATTTGAAAACACCTTGAGGATTGATTATAAACAACGTTTGCCATGTTTCTGTCAATATTACGGAGCTAATTTAGAATATTTTTCGCCATTTTCGTGGCTGCAATTTCCGGGTGATTTCTCAGCCAAATGTGAAGAACAAACGGAGCTATTTAGCCTACAAAAATAATATTTTGGGAAAAAAATAACATTTGCTATCTAACTGGGAGTCTCGTGAGTGAAAACATCCAAAGCTCATCAAAGGTAAACGATTGAATTTGATTGCGTTTCTGATTTCCGTGACCAAGTTACCTGCTGCTAGCTGGATAAAATGCCATGCTAGGCTAGAAATGCTTGTCTAGCTTTGGCTGTAAAGCATATTTTGAAAATCTGAGATGACAGGGTGATTAACAAAAGGCTAAGCTGTGTCTCAATATTTTTAATTGGTGATTTTCATGAATAGGAACATTTTCTAGGGATATTTATGTCCGTTGCGTTATGCAAAATAGTGTCAGGCGATGATTACACTCCCGCATGTGGGATGGGGAGTCAGTAGATTAACAGTGCGGCTTGGTTGGGTTGTGTATTGGAGGACGCATGACTTTCAACCTTCGTCTCTCCCGAGCCCGTATGGGAGTTGTAGCGATGAGACAAGATAGTAGCAACTAAAACAATTGGATACCACGAAATTGAGGAGGAAAAGGGTTAAAATTCAAAATAATAATAATGATAAGATGAGGAGGCTACAGCTAACAAAGACTGAAAAAATGTCAGAGGACACTACATTAAACTTTGCATACACATGTTGGACTCTTTAGTAATCCTTGTATACTATTTGATAAATGACTTATATTTCATCTAGCATAAGAAGAAAATATAATATTTTTGACTAGCATGTAGTACCACCAATATGCTCTGTGTTTTACAAGTAGGCCTACAGTATCAATACCTATAAATCAACATCAATCACATTTGTAGGTGTGGTTCCTGTCACACTGAGAAGGATATCTTCATGGCATGTGGTTCGTGGGTGTAGCTACAGAGGTTGTCAATGATACATGCCACACAGGTGTGTTTGCAGGTATTTGATGTAGCCTATAGATGTGCCTAGCTAAGTTCTAAGTTCTAAGGAGGAACACAAACGCTTATAAATCGGGAAGAGAGGATACACCAATCACAGAGGTCAGGTTATATTACATTTTTCAATCTCTGATATTTTGACTGTAACGGAGTGAAATGTTTGTATTGAAATTCCTTTCAATTCAATGTATGTTATTTTCAATGGAAAGTGCAGAAATTAATATTCTGAATAAAGATTTTGATAGGAACAGTTAACATGACAGTGTTGTTATTGTTACCTCTATATCTCAATTCAATTCATTTCAATGGTTTATTGGCATGGGAAACATATGTTAACATTGCCAAAGCAAGTGAAGTAGATAATAAACAAAAGTGAAATAAACAATACCAATTTACAGTAAACATAGCACTTTCAAAAGAATAAAGACATTTCAAATGTCATATTATGTCTATATACAGTGTTGTAACAATATGCAAATAGTTAAAGTACTAAGGGAAATCAATAAACGTATAGATGGGTGGTATTTACAATGTTGTTTGTTTTTCACTAGTTGCCCTTTTCTTGCGGCAACAGGTCACAAATATTGTTGCTGTGATGGCACACTTTTGTTTATCAAAATTGGGGGTCTTTTTCGAATTCTTTGTGGATCTGTGTAATCTGAGGGAAAGATGTGGGAAAGATGTGTCTCTAAAATGGTCATATATTTGGCAGGACGTTGGGAAGTGCAGCTCAATTAACACCTTCATTTCGTGGACTGTGTTCACATGTGTCCATCTTTCTCAATAGCAAGGCTATACTCATTGAGTCTGCACTTAGTCAAAGCTTTCCTTAAATTTGGGTCAGTCGCAGTGATCAGGTATTCTGCCACTGTGTACTATCTGTTTAGGGCCAAATAGCATTCCAGTTTGCAATTTTTTTTTCATTCTTTCCAATGTGTCATGTAATTATCTTTTTGTTTTCTTATGATTTGGTTTGGTCTAATTGTGTTGCTGTCCTGGGTCTCTGTGGGATCTGTTTGTGTTTGTGAACAGAGCCCCAGGACCAGCTTCCTTAGTGGACTTTTCTCCAGGTTAATCTCTCTGTAGGTGATGGCTTTGTTATGGAAGGTTTGGGAATCATTTCCTTTTAGGTGGTTATCGAATTGATCTGCTCTTTTTTGGATTTTGATAATTAGCAGGTATCGGCCTAATTCGGCTCTGCATCTTTTATTTGTTGTTTTACGTTGTACACAGAATATTTTTTTTGCAGAGGTATGCATGCAGAGTCTCAATTTGGTGTCTGTCCCATTTTGTGAATTCTTGGTTGGTGAGTGGACCAAAGACACCACAACCATGAAGGGCAATGGATTCTGTAACTTATTCAAATATTTCTAGCCAGATCCTAGTTGGTATGTTGAATCTTATGTTCCTTTAGATGGCATAGAAGGCCCTTCTTGCCCTGTCTTTCAGCTCGTTCACAGCTTTGTGACAAAAGCACCAGATCATCAGTGAACAGAAGACATTTGACTTCAGATTCTATTAGGGTGAGGTCTTGTGCTGCAGACTGTTCCAGTGCCCTTGGGAATTCGTTGATATATATGTTGAAGAGGGTGGGGCTTAATCTGCATCCCTGTCTCACCCCACGGCCCTGTGGAAAGAAATGTGTGTGTTGTTTGCCAATTTGATCCACCCACTTGTTGTTTGTGTACAATTGATTTCATAATGTTGTATGTTTTCCCCCAACACCACTTTCCATCAATTTGTATTGCAGAGTCAAAGGCTTTTTCGAAATCAACAATGCATGAGAAGACTTTGCCTTGGTTTGTTTGTCAATTAGTGTGTGCAGGGTTTACACATGGTCTGTCGTATGGTAATTTGTTGTTTTTTTTAAAGCCAATTTGACATTTGCTCGGTACATTGTTTTCACTGAGGAAATGTAAAAGTCTGAATTTTCCTAAAGTTTCTGTTGACCCATATCCCACGGTAGTTATTGGGGTCAAATCTGTCTCCACTTTTGTGGATTGGGGTGATCAGGCCTTGGTTCCAAATACTGAGGAAGATGCGGGAGCTAAGGATGATGCTAAAGAGTTTAAGTATAGCCAATTGGAATTTGCTGCCTGTAAATTGTATAATTTCATTAAGGATATCATCAACACCACCGGCCTTTTTGGGATGGAGGGTTTGTATTTTGTCATGTATTTCATTAATAGTTGATTTAATAGTCTTTAATATTTGATTCTAAGATTTGTATTTGATCATGTATATCATGTATGTTTTTGCTGTTTGTTCTTTGTTATATGGCCAAAAATGTTGGAGAAGTGGTTTACCCATGCATCTCCATTTTGGATAGGTAACTCTTGGTGTTGTTGTTAGATTACTGTTTTCAAATTTTGGATTCTTCAATTACATTGAGCTTATTTCTGACGTGCTGTTCCTTCTTTTTCCGTATTGTATTTCTGTATTGTATCAATGATTCACCATAGTGATAGGGAAGCTGAGAAGTCAAGTATATTGTCTAGTTTTTCTACTGCCAAGTTCTCTCTCTGTCTCTCTGTCTGTGATCAATGGAACATTAAAGCCGGTATGTAGCAAAAATAAACAAACATCTCCAACCATTCCTCTGGCTATCTGGAGCCCGAATTGGGTTTCGCCACTCCCTGAGTCTACCCGTCAATGGCTATGCCCCCTACTCCAGTGCTATATATGTTTTGAGCGCAACCTGGTCCGCACAGTGCTCTGCCTGAAGTACAGACCCTTGAGATACAAGCTGGGATGTTCTGGATTGGTTTGGCTGGTTTTGATTGGGTTCTGTTTTACTTATATGCGTGTAAAGGAGCCAAATGTCAAAAAGTATGTTTCTTGAGGGAAATTCAGATTTTGATTTGATTCAAGTTATTCTGCTGCCTCGCAGATCTCAGTGCACTGAAACAGCCTGGGCCAGGGGAAGGGGAGCGAGAGAATGATGGGACCAATATCATGGGGAAGTTTAAAATCATATTAATTATCATGGTGTCTATGATGACAAACTACCTTCCATGGGTAGTGATTACACCTTTTATTGGAATATTGGACTCGAGACAGTTTGTTTATGCCACATATGTTTGTGAATTCATCAGTGTGGTGACTGGGTTGTGTGCAGCCTGTGGTGGAAAATTCAGTACTGAAAGAGACTTGGTCATTTCTTCAAACAATCATCTTTATTTTATATCGATAATTGAATGCAACAATGAAGCCGTCAATCGTACAGTCTTGACTGTCGGACCGAGTGCTTGAATCATACAGAGAATACCGGGTCTTTATATACCAAACCTAAAACTGCTTCAACCATGGCTGACTGTTATTCTACTCCTCCGGGCTAAGTTTCCCAGATGCAAGGATGAGAACAAACACTGAGATGTTTGTTGTATTCCTTCAGGGTATCTCTATCTCAAGTCACACACACACAATCTCATCTATAGACTGCAGCCCCAGTTGGACCGGAGAGATAGAGTGGGGCAAAAAAGTATTTAGCCAGCCACCAATTGTGCATGTTCTCCCACTTAAAAAGATGAGAGAGGCCTGTAATTGTCATCATAGGTACACTTCAACTATGGCAGACAAAATGAGAAAAAAAAATCCAGAAAATCACATTGTAGGATTTTTTATGAATTTATTTGCAAATTATGGTGGAAAATAAGTATTTGGTCAATAACAAAAGTGTATCTCAATACGTTGTTATACACTCTTTGTTGGCAATGACAGAGGTCAAACATTTTCTGTAAGTCTTCACAAGGTTCTCACACACTGTTGCTGGTATTTTGGCCCATTCCTCCATGCAGATCTCCTCTAGAGCAGTGATGTTTTGGGGCTGTTGCTGGGCAACATGGACTTTCAACTCCCTCCAAAGATTTTCTATGGGGTTGAGATCTGGAGACTGGCTAGGCAACTCCAGGACCTTGGAATGCTTCTTACGAAGCCACTCCTTCGTTGCCCGGCGGTGTGTTTGGGATCATTGTCATGCTGAAAGACCCATCCACATTTCATCTTCAATGCCCTTGCTGATGAAAGGAGTTTTTCACTCAAAATCTCACGATACATGGCCCCATTCATTCTTTCCTTTACACGGATCAGTCATCCTGGTTCCTTTGCAGAAAAACAGCCCCAAAGCATGATGTTTCCATCCTCATGCTTCACAGTAAGTATGGTGTTCTTTGGATGCAACTCAGTATTCTTTGTCCTCCAAACACGACAAGTTGAGTTTTTACCAAAAAGTTATATTTTGGTTTCATCTGACATTCTCCCAATCTTCTTCTGGATCATCTAAATGCTCTCTAGCAAACTTCAGATGGGCCTGGACATGTACTGGCTTAAGCAGGGGGACACGTCTGGCACTGCGGAATTTGAGTCCCTGGCGGCGTAGTGTGTTACTGATGGTAGGCTTTGTTACTTTGGTCCCAGCTCTCTGCAGGTCATTCACTAGGTCCCCCCGTGTGGTTCTGGGATTTTTGCTCACCGTTCTTGTGATCATTTTGACCCCATGGGGTGAGATCTTGCTTGGAGCCCCAGATCGAGGGAGATTATCAGTGATCTTGTATGTCTTCCATTTCCTAATAATTGCTCCCACAGTTGATTTCTTCAAACCAAGCTGCTTACCTATTGCAGATACAGTCTTCCCAGCCTTGTGCAGGTCTACAATTTTGTTTCTGGTGTCCTTTGACAGCTCTTTGGTCTTGGCCATAGTAGAGATTGGAGTGGGACTGTTTGAGGTTGTGGACAGGTGTCTTTTATACTGATAACAAGTTCAAACAGGTGCCATTAATACAGGTAACAAGTGGAGGACAGAGGAGCCTCTTAACCTCATGAAACTCCCCATCCCGGATCCGGGATCGTGACTAAAGCCTCAGGCTCATTAGCATAACGCAACGTTAACGATTTCTGAAAATCGCAAATAAAATTAAAATAATGCGTTTGCTCTCAAGCTTAGCCTTTTCTTAACAACACTGTCATCTCAGATTTTCAAAATATGCTTTTGAACCATAGAAATTGACTAATTTGTGTAAGAGTATGCAAAGCTAGCATAGCATTTTGTGTAGCATGTAGCACGCAACATTTTCACAAAAGCCAGATAACCAAATAAATAAAATCATTAACTTTGAAGAGCTTCGGATGTTTCCAATGAGGAGACTCTCAGTTACATAGCAAATGTGCAGTTTTTCAAAAAAATATTATTTGTGTAGGACAAATCGCTCCGTTTTGTTCACGTTTGGCTATGAAAAAATCCTGTATACAGTTATAGCCTGAAGCTCATTAGCATAATGTAACGTTAACGATTTCTGAAAATCGCAAATAAAATGAAAATAATGCATCTGCTCTCAAGCTTAGCCTTTTCTTAACAACACTGTCATCTCAGATTTTCAAAATATGCTTTTGAACCATAGAAATTGACTAATTTGTGTAAGAGTATGCAAAGCTAGCAATGCATTTTGAATAACATGTAGCACGCAACATTTTCACAAAAACCAGATAACCAAATAAATAAAATCATTTACCTTTGAAGAGCTTCTGATGTTTTCAATGAGGAGACTCTCAGTTACACACCAAATGCGCAGTGTTTCCTGAAAGCGTCTGTGAGTAGGAGAAATCGTTCCGTTTTCTACATTGCGCCTGGCTACTGAAACGAACCGAAAATGCAGTCACCTACAACGTAAAACTTTTTCCGGATTAACTACATAATATCGACCGAAACATGGCAAACGTTGTTTGGAATCAGTCCTCAAGGTGTTTTTTCACATATCTCTTCATTGACATGCAGTTCGTGGAAGCTTGCTTTACTCTCTGTATTGTTTGGAAAAATACTGGCAGGTGACTTTTGCGCACCAATTTCGGCGCAGGACACCGGGCGGACACGTGGTAAATGTGGTCTCTTATGGTCAATCTTCCAATGATCTGCCTACAAATACGTCACAATGCTGCAGACACCTTGGGGAAACGACAGAAAGGGCAGACTCATTCCTCTTGCGTTCACAGCCATATAAGGAGATCATGACAAACAGAGCCTCAAAAATCCTTGTCATTTCCTGGATGCCATCTCATCTTGGTTTTGCCTGAAGCTCACGTTAAAGGGCACGCACAGAGAAGATCTTTGTATTTCTGGACACGTCAGAGTGTTTTCTTTCGAACAGTAGCAATTATATGCATAGTCGAGCATCTTTTTGTGACAAAATATCTTGTTTAAAACGGGAACGTTTTTCATCCAAAAATGAAATTGCGCCCCTAGAGTTCCAACGGGCCTCTTAACTTCTTGAAACTCCCCATCCCGGATCCGGGATCGTGACTAAAGCCTCAGGCTCATTAGCATAACGCAACGTTAACGATTTCTGAAAATCGCAAATAAAATTAAAATAATGCGTTTGCTCTCAAGCTTAGCCTTTTCTTAACAACACTGTCATCTCAGATTTTCAAAATATGCTTTTGAACCATAGAAATTGATTAATTTGTGTAAGAGTATGCAAAGCTAGCATAGCATTTTGTGTAGCATGTAGCACGCAACATTTTCACAAAAACCAGATAACCAAATAAATAAAATCATTTACCTTTGAAGAGCTTCTGATGTTTTCAATGAGGAGACTCTCAGTCACATACCAAATGCGCAGTGTTTCCTGAAAGCGTCTGTGTGTAGGAGAAATCGTTCCGTTTTCTGGCTACCGAAACGAACCGAAAATGCAGTCACCTACAACGTCAAACTTTTTCCGGATTAACTACATAATATCGACCGAAACATGGCAAACGTTGTTTGGAATCAGTCCTCAAGGTGTTTTTTCACATATCTCTTCATTGACATGCAGTTCGTGGAAGCTTGCTTTACTCTCTGTATCGTATGGAAAAATACTGGCAGGTGACTTTTGCGCACCAATTTCGGCGCAGGACACCGGGCGGACACGTGGAAAATGTGGTCTCTTATGGTCAATCTTCCAATGATCTGCCTACAAATACGTCACAATGCTGCAGACACCTTGGGGAAACGACAGAAAGGGTTGACTCACTCCTCTCGCGTTCACAGCCATATAAGGAGATCATGGAAAACAGAGCCTCAAAAATCCTTGTCATTTCCTGGATGCCATCTCATCTTGGTTTTGCCTGAAGCTCACGTTATAGGGCACGCACAGAGAAGATCTTTGTATTTCTGGACACGTCAGAGTGTTTTCTTTCGAACGGTAGCAATTATATGCATAGTCGAGCATCTTTTTGTGACAAAATATCTTGTTTAACTTCTTGAAACTCCCCATCCCGGATCCGGGATCGTGACTAAAGCCTCAGGCTCATTAGCATAACGCAACGTTAACGATTTCTGAAAATCGCAAATAAAATTAAAATAATGCGTTTGCTCTCAAGCTTAGCCTTTTCTTAACAACACTGTCATCTCAGATTTTCAAAATATGCTTTTGAACCATAGAAATTGACTAATTTGTGTAAGAGTATGCAAAGCTAGCATAGCATTTTGTGTAGCATGTAGCACGCAACATTTTCACAAAAGCCAGATAACCAAATAAATAAAATCATTAACTTTGAAGAGCTTCGGATGTTTTCAATGAGGAGACTCTCAGTTACATAGCAAATGTGCAGTTTTTCAAAAAAATATTATTTGTGTAGGACAAATCGCTCCGTTTTGTTCACGTTTGGCTATGAAAAAACCCTGTATACAGTTATAGCCTGAAGCTCATTAGCAAAATGTAACGTTAACGATTTCTGAAAATCGCAAATAAAATGAAAATAATGCATCTGCTCTCAAGCTTAGCCTTTTCTTAACAACACTGTCATCTCAGATTTTCAAAATATGCTTTTGAACCATAGAAATTGACTAATTTGTGTAAGAGTATGCAAAGCTAGCAATGCATTTTGAATAACATGTAGCACGCAACATTTTCACAAAAACCAGATAACCAAATAAATAAAATCATTTACCTTTGAAGAGCTTCTGATGTTTTCAATGAGGAGACTCTCAGTTACACACCAAATGCACAGTGTTTCCTGAAAGCGTCTGTGTGTAGGAGAAATCGTTCCGTTTTCTACATTGCGCCTGGCTACTGAAACGAACCGAAAATGCAGTCACCTACAACGTAAAACTTTTTCCGGATTAACTACATAATATCGACCGAAACATGGCAAACGTTGTTTGGAATCAGTCCTCAAGGTGTTTTTTCACATATCTCTTCATTGACATGCAGTTCGTGGAAGCTTGCTTTACTCTGTGTATTGTTTGGAAAAATACTGGCAGGTGACTTTTGCGCACCAATTTCGGCGCAGGACATCGGGCGGACACGTGGTAAATGTGGTCTCTTATGGTCAATCTTCCAATGATCTGCCTACAAATACGTCACAATGCTGCAGACACCTTGGGGAAACGACAGAAAGGGCAGACTCATTCCTCTTGCGTTCACAGCCATATAAGGAGATCATGACAAACAGAGCCTCAAAAATCCTTGTCATTTCCTGGATGCCATCTCATCTTGGTTTTGCCTGAAGCTCACGTTAAAGGGCACGCACAGAGAAGATCTTTGTATTTCTGGACACGTCAGAGTGTTTTCTTTCGAACAGTAGCAATTATATGCATAGTCGAGCATCTTTTTGTGACAAAATATCTTGTTTAAAACGGGAACGTTTTTCATCCAAAAATGAAATTGCGCCCCTAGAGTTCAAAGAGGTTAAAACGGGAACGTTTTTCATCCAAAAATGAAATAGCGCCCCCATAGATGTAAGAGGTTAAAGAAGAAGTTACAGGTCTGTGAGAGTCAGAAATCTTGCTTGTTTGAAGGTGACCAAATACTTATTTTCCGCCATAATTGGCAGATAAATTCATTAAAAATCCGACAATGTGATTTTCTGGATTTTTTTCTCATTTTGTCTGTCATAGTTGAAGTGTACCTATGATGAAAATTACAGGCCTCTCTCATATTTTTAAGTGGGCCACAATTGGTGGCTGACTAAATACTTTTTTGCCCCACTGTATGTCTCACGTGCACCACTAATGATAGACTGGAATGTGGCTGATTGGTTTTTATCACAGAGACATCAATCAATTGTCAGCTCCAAGCTATCTCTAGTAAAACTATTGTCTTAGACGCCCAGACTAGCTGCAGGAAGCTAGAGTCAACATCATAAAAACTCAGCATTAGCAGGCCAGTCTTTTTCTTAGTTAAATATAAAACCGTTTAGTGCTAATATCAAACAGATCAGGTAAGTATGTCATTTTTCTATAACCAGCCTCTCCTTTGCCTCCACATGGCTGTGAAACTGCGTTAACAACCCCAGTTTCACTTGATACAGAGGGCCAATTGTAAACTGTTAGTTTACAACTGTTAGGCGATAGCTTGTAAAGAAGTTGGTAGTTGTAGGTGCGATGGCAAAAATATGTGTTCTGATTAGATTGCAATATCCAGGTAACTTTACCGAAAATCTTCTCCAGAAATCCTGGTTGGAAGATTCCCAGGAAATCCAGAATTTTGCAGCCCTAGGATTGATTCATTCCCTCTTATCTGGGAAGATTACTTATCATTCTTCTTGCAAGTGCTTCACATTGCATCTTTGTATCTGCATTTAAAAGTGAGATTGGACGATAAGACCCAAATATTTTCAAGGGTTAAACAAATGTGTATATTTTATCTATTTGTATTTTTATCCTTAATATTCAATGAAAACGTATGTTGAACTACTGATGTATTTTGGAAAACATGCAGTCAAAAAGCTGTAAAACTATTAGTGGTCTTTGCATATAAATTTGGGTGTCTCAGATGGGTCAGAGTAAATAGGCTTTTTGAATGTCAGGTCAAGGGAAATATGATATACTCCAAATGAGTGCAGGCAAGTCGGTGCACAGTCAATGGCACACTATACCATATATAGGTCATTCTATAGAAGTGGTGCCATTTGGGGGTTGAAAGAATATGAGCACTGCACTTGGTACATCATAAATTATGTAATATATCAGGGAGTTATGTATACGGTAGTTAAGAAAGTAATACGAATTTTAAGTTGCGTAGTAAGTTGTTATAGCCGGATTCTCTGTCTCGCCAGCTCCAGTGAGGACCGGCCACTTGGAACCATCATCCCCAAGTCGCTCATCTTCGCGCTGGTGTCCTGGGGTATAGAGACTGTAGTGAGGGAGGCGCAAGGTGGGGAGGCAGTTCCTGACGACTGTCCTTCCAACAGAATTTTTGTTCCTCTTGGGGCATGGTCCAAGGTACTTCAGTGGGCTCACTAATCGCATTTCACCTCTCATCTGGGAGGGCATCGAATGCTAGAGTTTTTGAGGCCCTCGGCGGAGGTGGTCACTCTGACCTTCGTGGCTGCCTGTCCGAAATGCGCCCGGAACAAGACTCCTTGTCAGCAGCCTCTGGAGCTTCTTCATCTGCCGCCAACACCTAGTACAAGCATCATTATAAATGGTAGTGGTTTTCCTTTTACTGGAATAAGATTCAGAGCAGTTCCTTTATGCCACATATATTTGTCTCTTCATCAGTGTGGTCAGTGGGTTTGTGCTGCCCCTCCACTAACTCCACAGAGCAGAGTAACTGCCCTGTATCAGAGGTGTCTGAGGGAGAGTTGATATTCTCATTTCACCTGATACAGAGGGCCACTTGTAACCCGTTTGTTTATAACTGTTAGGTGATAGCTTATAAAGAGGTTGGTAGTTGTAGATGCGCTGGCAAAAATATGTTTGTATTTTGAATAGGGTTGCAATATTCCGGTAACGTTACCAAATCGTTTTTACATAAATCCTGCTCGGAAGATTCCCGTAATCAGGAGGGAATAACCAGGAAATCCAGAACTTTGCAACCCTAGGTTTGATTAATTTACTCGTATCTGGAAAGACTCTTGCTAATGCTTCACATTGTGTCCAGTCAGAGTAAACAGACTATTTGCATGTCAGGTCAAGGGAAATGTGATATACTTCACACTCGTGCAGCCAGTCAGGCAGTGGTGCATACACTCCTCTTGTCTGTGCTCTGGTCTGTGTCCAAAATAGCATCCTATACCCTATTCTTTTACAGAAGTGGTGAATATTTGGTGGGTTGGAAAAAGATGCAAATTTGCATCCTATTTTTCCCAAATTTTCAGCACACATCTTCTAACAGTGTGTGAGGTAGACATATACAGTATACTACTTACATACTTTTTTTGTATTATATATTTCAATATTTTAACCGGAAATTCTTACCACCCAAATGAATGTATCACTGCCAAAACATAGTGAACAAGTTGCAACAAAGGGAGAACCATGCAGAGTAGTGATCATTTTAATTAACCTTCTATGACAGTTTTCTTTTAGACATTTTTATCTGCATACCAAGTTAATAAAATAGTAAAAACATGATTTTCAAAAAATGTACATTGAAAAGAGAGAAATACCATCTCTATTGGTCTCTGTCAAGTGTTGATTGATTGTCAAATGTAAATCACTTTACACGTCTTTATTTTGGCAAAATAACTGTTGTTTTGTTGTCAACTTTCAATTGTAGAGATAAATGGAGCCCCTAAATGGATGTAACTGGCGTAGTCAATGCCAGCTTCAATCGGCTCATTCATCCCGCCTTTTTCCCTGTAACTAATCCCCAAGACATTGTTGTAAATGAGAATGTGTTTTCAGTCAAATTTTCTGGGTAACTTAATGAGTCGAATACCTGCTCCCCTGCCTCTACCGGTCATCTCCTTTGTATTATTATTTGTATTGTTTTATTATATGTTCAAGCAATAACCAAAATAAACGAGTGGTTGTCTCAGTGCCTGTATTGTCCAGTGACTATCCCACGGCAAATGACCCCAGCACACACATACCAGAGCTGGCAAGGGTTTGAATCCAGCCCACTCCTGCACTTTGAATTGTTGGAGGAACTAGTACTCTTTTAGTTAGTCTGTGTGGGCTGTACTTGCTCCTGCTCAAGTCATTTCTGAAGGATGTAACTTACTTTTTACTCTGTTACATTTAACCAAATAATGTCAGGATGAAGGACATACTATTTTCCATGGACATTTGACAGATTTACCATAACCAGTTTGGGATAGGGGGCAGTATTTTCACATTCGGATGAAAAGCGTGCCCAGAGTAAACTGCCTGATACTCAGGCCCAGATGCTAAGGTATGCATATTATTGGTAGATTTGGATAGAAAACTCTGAAGTTTCTAAAACTGTTTGAATGAGGTCTGTGAGTATAACATAACTCATATGGCAGGCGAAAACCTGAGAAAAATCCAACCAGGAAGTGGGCAATCTGAGGTTTGTAGTTTTTCAAGTGATTGCCTATCCAATATACAGTGTAAATGGAGTCAGATTGTACTTCCTATGGCTTCCACTAGATGTCAACAGTCCTTAGAATGGTGTTTCAGGCTTCTACTATGAAAGGGGAGTGAATAAGAGTTGTTTGAACCAGTGGTCTGGCTGAAAGCCTTTAGTTGTTGATTACGCGCGTCCGTGAATGCGAGTTCCATTCCTTTTATTTTCTAATGACAAAGGAATTGACCGGTTGGAAAATTATTGACGATTTATAATAAAAACATCCTAAAGATTGATTATATACATTGTTTGACATGTTTCTACGAAATGTAATGGAACTTTTGGGACTTTTCGTCTGGACTTAGTGCCCGCACTTGGTGCATTTGGATTGGTGAACTAAACGCGTAAACAAAAAGGAGGTATTTGGACATAAAGATGAACTTTATCGAACAAAACAAACATTTATTGTGAAACTGGGATTCCTGGGAGTGCATTCCGATGAAGATCATCAAAGGTAAGTGAATATTTATAATGCTATTTCAGACTTTTGTTGACTCCACAACATGTCGGGTATCTGTATGGCTTGTTTTGGTGGCTGAGCGCTGTACTCAGATTATTGCATGGTGTGGTTTCACTGTAAAGCTTTTTTTGAAATCTGACACAGCAGTTGCATTACGGAGAAGTTTATCTTTAATCCTATGCATAACACTTGTATCTTTCATCAAAGTTTATGATGAGTATTTCTGTGGCTCTCTGCAAATACTCTGGATGTTTTCGAGGCAAAACATTACTGAACATAACGCGCCAATGTAAACTGAGATTTTTGGATATAAATATGAACTTTATCGAACAAAACATACATGTATTGTGTAGTGGTTAGTGATGCATTTTATCTCTATTTCTGCTTTTTGTGACTCCTCTCTTTGGCTGGAAAATGGCTGAAAGTTTTGTGTGACTAGGCTCAGACCTAACATAATCGCATGGTGTACTTTAGCTGTAAATACTTTTTGAAATCTGACACGATGGCTAGTTTAACCAATTTCATTTGGTGTGTTGCACTTGTGAATGTATGAAAGTTAAATATTTCTCATAATTTTTTGGGAAATTCGCGCTCTGCCATTTCCGCGGATATTAGTGAAATGGCAGAGAGCTCTGCCATGCCACCGGATGTTCACCGGATGTTGGCTAGGGGTTCCGCTAGCGGAAGAAGTAGCAATGTGTCCGAGCTGCTTCGACACACAAAACAGTGCAAAGGACGGCTATCTGCAGTGTCAGAGTGGGAAAAAAACAGGTGGGAGGTGGAGAGAGCCCATCAACTGCTTCTGTCTTATAGGTCGATAAGCATGGAGGGGAGAAGATCGTTGTTGTGAAGCGTAAGAGATAAGTTGATTAGATTGAGGGGGAACTAACTGAGAGAAGAAGAGTGCAAAAAGGGAAGAAGATGGCAGTCGTAAAGCGGAACAAAAGTTTTAATTATGGACAGATCTTCAACTCCGAAAGAGAGGTCCAAGGGGGGGTTCTTGAAGATGCAGAGTCTCGTCCTGGTGGTTATGATAAAGATGAGTTTCACCCAGCGGGAGCAGAATCTCATCCTGATGGTTATGATGAAGATGAGTTTGGCCCAGAGGGAGTGAGATTCTTGGAGAAAGTAGATCAAGTCCTTTTGGCTCATCCATATGTGGTATCAGGTTGGTTGGAAAATATATTGGATACTGTTAAATTGGAGAAGGTAACCAGAAGTGGACTTGTGATGTTTTTTTTTGTTTTTCTTCAACCTAGAGAGGAGCGAGCACTCTGTGTCTTGCTTTGCTCATAGGGCACCATCGTAATGAGTGATTTCTGGGGTAGCGTTAGTTGTGGTGGAGCAATTGAAGTTGAAGATTCCTCGTGATTGTGAGGCACTTTGTTTGGTGCGACACACAGACCTGGTGGCGAGTGTAGTGAAACAGAAGAGTCATTGCCTGTTCTTTTGTGTTTTGACATTGAGTCTTTACATTACAACGTAATGTTAGGATATATCTGTTTTCCAGTACGAGCTTTTGTGCCGAACCAACTAAGGTGTTACAGGTGCCAAACATATGGTCATTTAGCAGTAGTGTGTAAGAGGAAGATTGCTAAAGGTGTAAATGAGGACATGTGTAACATAAATGATAGGAGGGATGGTGTAAACTGTATGGGGTGCCGATGGTGCTGGGGATTGGAAGTGTCCGGTGCGAGAGAGAAAGGTTGAGGTTGCCAGGGTCAGAGTTGTAGAGAAGGAGCCGTATGCCGAGGTAGTGAAGAAAGTAGAGGAAGATCGGTCAATGGCGAGGGATCATGAGAGGCTCCCAGTGAAGAGTGGAATTTTGCCAGTACAGAGTCATAGGACTACGAATGAAATGTGTTTCATTAAGGTTGGCTTTTTTAATCATTGCCATGGTTATCACCTGAACCATAGGAATGGAACGTGAATAGAAACCATGTGATGTGGGGGCATCTGCAGAGAAGTACTTGGGATTACTAGATTTAACTGCAGAATAGTTACACGGGGTGTTGTTGATTGGTAGAGCCCCATACTCCCAGCCTGGTGACCTGGTGTAGGATCAGCTAAGGTTAAAAATGTGGAATGTGTCTTTTTTCTGAGTGTAAGGTTAGTTGGTAGGGTCATTTTTTCCATTTTCTTTTTCCCAGTTTTGTGTCACAAAGCATAATGGATGTATACTCCAGTTCAGTTGGTGGCGACAATGCAACACATTAGATGTCAATCACCATTAAACCTCACCGAAGAAGAAGTTGTCCATTAAACCCTGCAGCTCAGCATTTCCAAAACTTGTTCCAGGGGACCCCAAGGGGTGCACATTAAGTTTTTGCCCGAGCGATAAACAGCTTATTCAACTAATCAAAGCCTGATGATGAGTTTAATATTTTAATCACGTGTGTAGTGCTAGGGCAAAAAACTAAAATGTGTATCCCTTGGGGTCACCAGGACGGAGTTTGGGAAACTTTGCCATATCTCCACCATGGCTCTTGAAGTGAAACGCACATCTTCACTCCTGAGAATATTTTGCTCTTGGGTTCTTAGCCAGTCATCTTCAGAGGTAATTTGTCATTTGATTACCTGCTGTCATTGTAACATTATATATTTCTGGAGAAAGATAAGCATATCTAAGATAGAATTTTGCGGTTTAAATGTCATATACTGCAAGAAGCCTAAACGGATATAATGTTTGATAAAATATCATTTTAAACCTTGCTTAGAATCGTAAAAGATTCTGGGTCTCTCTGTTTTGCGTGGGTATACTTGGAAACAGATTTCATTAATTAAAATCACTTGGAGCTAATTTCTTGGTGTTTTGACTTATGCCCAATAACAACATCAACAAATATACATATTATATACGTTTATATTTTTTACTCAGAGAACTTATGTGGGCCAAATAAAACCACAGGGATCCAATTTGTAAGTCGCTCTGGATAAGAGCGTCTGCTAAATGACTTAAATGTAATGTAATGTAATGGATTCCAAATTTAGCACGTGGGCCACCAGTGGCACGTGGGCCACGAAACCGTATCCTACAGACTTATGTTAGTTTTTATTGGAGACTGGCCGCCTTAAATAACAAATCAATGTCGAATCCATTGCATTAATTGGTTGTCCTTTGGTAACAGTTTACAATAAGTTGTAAAAAAAAATACAAATCTAAATTTGTAACTACTACTTCAGTAATTCTCTGACCAGATACTTTATTCTAAAGAGGGCTACTATTACTTGAGTAAATTAATTCATTATCTAACAGTACTTTTATGTAAGTACAGATTTCCAGTACTCTACACCACTGAAAATTATACATAACCTATCTATAAAATGTATTTGAAACCTATTCAGCTGGCGCTGAAGGTATCTGATCTATAGAGCTGAAGCTCCATGCTCTCTGGTCTATAGAGATGTTCTTCTTCTCTGTTGAAAGTTTCAGAGTGTCTATCCATTTTGTACCTCCCAGCTCACGCTGGTTTTGTAGATTCTAACCATTCATGTCGTCCGGTTCACACCGTCCACCTGCTTGGTCTAATGTTAATTTCGCTAGAATTGGGTTTTATACAGTCTGGGAAAAGGGGCGTTCCATGACGTTTGGCATAATGTCTACACTTCAAGGACGTATTGCTCGTTCACCCTGTGTATGTTACCAGCCTCGAAACTATACACCTGCTACTTGGAGCAGACTTGATGGATCAGTTACTCCCGTTAATGGATTGGAAAACAAACCAGGTATGGTCACAGTGCCTCCTCCACCGACCACATGTTCTTCCACTTAATGCTAGCTGCAGCGCAGTCATTCACAAGGGGTATCTATCAAAAGCACCCCTTGGGAAAAAGATGTTTTGAAACCTCTTGAGGCTGAATCCGATCCAAGGAGATATTACGATATCTCGAAACATTCCATCAGCCAATCTGATTGACCATTCTTGTCATGATTTCGAGCCAGCTGTCTCTGTGAATGAGCAACTTCCCTCCTCCTTGCAGTCGTGCAATACGGCAGTTGAGATGAACTTCTCTTGCCCTTCGGCAATTTCCGCAAGCACTGCGGCTGTCTCAGCAAGAAAAACATTGATACGCAGCATATACTCTGCTTCCGATGACACACCTTCCGCTTTGTGTGGGACTGTCAACCCTTACAATGACACTAATGGCGTCAGTCCAGCAACTGACCCAATGACTCCCACTGGTGAAACACTTTGCGATATCACAGACCGATATCCTCGTCTCAGTTTGCAGGTACTGAAGAGGTTGCCACACGTCAACAGCCACTGAGGGTGTTGAAGCACAAACACCAGGAGATTTGGTTAAAAGGTTACAGCCATTCTCATAATAACACGGCCACTGACAACTCGTACATAGGGTCTGAACCTTTCGTTTGCGCCTCTGATACCAACACCACATGCTCGTGGGGGTGTCCTGAGACACAAAGGGGGGAATAGTAGCCCAGACCCATGATGAGCCTTATTGAGGCCAGTGGGGGGGGTCGAGACTACGGACAACACCGTACGAGGCCGCCAGAGCATAAATCAAATCTAGTTGTTAACTCCCCTTTGAGAACAGCGAGGAGCAGACGGGCCCCTCGACGGGGATTATGTTAGAACACATCTAAAATAGTACTGAGGTGTACCACACTGGTCGTAAAGGAAGTCAGTGGACTTCAAAACAAATGGCAACAATAATCATTCCTTGCCATGTGTAGTAGTCACCACAAGACAACTAGTTAAATGCATTTATTCCTGTAGGATAACATTTCAGAATAAATTGGTAGGACAACTGGACCATTTGAGTACCAATACCACAGTTAGTCCAGCAACACCCAGTAAGAGGATTAGTAACCTCTTAAAGTTAAATTGCTATTGATAATAGCAACATAGGAGTCACTCAGAGTGCAACACGGGGAAGGGAATCTCCATTGCACTCTTCCAATGGTTACACATGCCACTAATAAATAGAACCCTCCGTTCAGGAGGAGTTATTAGAAGTCATGAACCACGATCACACCACGTACTAATAGTAAGAGTACTTCTGTCATGAAGTGGATAACACAGCTATGAAGTATACTTCCTCATATCTACCGCCACTAAGACAGTGACTGGTAGTAACACCACTACAGACTCTCTCGACACCAATTCTGTCTGACCTCCAGGCATTGACCTGAAAATTACCTGACTACGTCAGACTCATTCTGAACAAGTTGTAATCTGCCAGGTTAATTGGTTTCCTTCCCTTGACATGTGGGCTTGCGTAAGCATGAACTCACATGCACAACGGAACATCCAATTAGGATTTATGCTAGGATCACTTAAGGGTCTGATCAAAATACCAGCCTTAGTAAAGTTGAACATTTATTTTGAGGCCTTTAACTCTACAGCTACAGCACTCACCAGTTTTCTTCTCAAAAGTCCATAGGTCATCCCTGTAGACTGCCCAAACCTAGCGCCTGTAGACTTATCATATAGTTATCAACTTAGGATAGTACCCTAAGCAACACCCCGCAAATTAGGAAAGACCTAGATATGACATCAGACAATGCCATGATAGGGGCATTTTGCCAAGACCATGGACGTAGATAGAATAAAGTCCAATTAGATGATTAATGGGGCATAACTATATTTTGTTTTGTTTATGCTTTCATTCATTTTGTTTCATTTTCTTCGGCACGTAGAAAGTGATAGAGCCCTAAACAACTTCCACATACAACCATCAGTTAGTGCCACAACGCCGCTCATTTGGGAGGAAATGTAATGATATATTTCATGAGTGTGTGTGCGTTGTTAACATCTGCCTGAGTTACTGCCCAGATCTTCCAGTCTGGACGACCAGACGACGGGTCCGGAACGGCCATCC
The DNA here is from genome assembly GCF_036934945.1 of Oncorhynchus masou masou. Classification (NCBI taxonomy): domain Eukaryota; kingdom Metazoa; phylum Chordata; class Actinopteri; order Salmoniformes; family Salmonidae; genus Oncorhynchus; species Oncorhynchus masou. The sequence goes on along the minus strand of NC_088231.1, from coordinate 7,995,246 downwards.
CATTCCGGACATCCGCTGCCCAGCCATGGAGCGGACTTCTTCATTTGCAGACACCCTACCCGGGTCGACCACCAGAGGGGGGACTGCAACAGCGATCACCAACTGGATATCTGCTGTCCAGCCATGGAGTGGACTTCATTCGCAGGAACCCTACCCGGGTCGACCACCAGATGGGGACCACAACGATGGTCCACAACCAGGACAACCCACGGTCATTTTTATGTTGGTTTGCAAAATGCAGGTTAATTGCAAGATTGAACCCAACATGGGGGGACTGTCATGACGTTGGCCTGGTGGGTAGGTTTGTGACAGTCATATTCAGTCATATTCCCCCCCTTTTCCTCTCTCTACCCTACTGTGGTTACATTTGCAAAACCCTTGGTTGACATAGAGATTCTGGGAACATCAGAAAGTGGGGGGAAATGAAATATATTCTGGTAATCCGACCAATGGAACATATGCATGTGGTGGTACTTAATGAATATGATGTCAGTTCGGTTGTCATCTGAGACATTCTCATCAATGATTTTTTATTTTTTACATTTATTTCACCTTTCTTTAACCAGGTAAGCTAGTTGAGAACATGTTCTCATTTGCAACTGCGACCTAGCCAAGATAAAGCATAGCAGTTCGACACATACAACAACACACAGTTACACATGGAATGAACAAAACATACAGTCAATAATACAGTAGAATTTTTTTTTTTTTAAAGTCTATATACAGTGAGTGCAAATTAGGTGAAATAAGGGAGTTAAGGGAAGAAATAGGCCATGGTGGCAAAGTAATTACAATATGGCAATTAAACACTGGAATGGTAGATGTGCAAAAGATGGATGTGCAGGTAGAGATACTGTGGTGCAAAAGGAGCAAATTAAATAAATACAGTATGGGGATGAGGTAGATAGATGGGCTGTATACAGATGGGCTATGAACAGGTGCAGTGATCTGTGAGCTGCTCTGACAGCTGGTTCTTAAAGCTAGTGAGGGAGATGGGAATCTCCAGCTTCAGTGATTTTTGCAGTTTGTTCCAGTCAGTGGCAGCAAAGAACTGGAAGGAAAGTCGACCAAAAGAGGAATTGGCTTTGGGGGTGACCAGTGAGATATACCTGCTGGAGCGCGTGCTACGAGTGGGTGCTGCTATGGTGACCAGCGAGCTGAGATAGGGCGGGGCTTTACCTAGCAGAGACTTGTACATAACCTGGGGCCAGTGGGATGAGTAGGATGGTCAGTTTAACGAGGGTATGTTTGGCAGCATGAGTGAAGGAAGCTTTGTTGCGAAATAGGAAGCTGATTCTAGATTTAATTTTTGATTGGAGATGCTTAATGTGAGTCTGGAAGGAGAGTTTACAGTCTAGCCAGACACCTAAGTATTTGTAGTTATCCCACGTATTCTAAGTCAGAACCGACTATATCTATTCCTGGTTCTACATTTATTGAATGGGGCATGCCTATTTAAGATGGTGAGGAAGGAAGTGTTAAAGAATAACCAGGCATCCTCTACTGTCGGGATGAGGTCAATGTCATTCCAGGATACCCCGGCCAGGTCGATTAGAAAGGCCTGCTTGCAGAAGTGTTTTAGGGAGCGTTTGACATGTGATGAGGGGTGCTCGTTTGCTCGCAGACCCATTACAGATGCAGGCAATGATAAGATGACAAACTCTACAGTGGAAAGTCTACACATCAGAGTTATCAGATTCACATGGAATTGTTGTTCAATTTAAATGTTTGAATATGAAATTATTCGTGATGGGATGAAATGTGATTTTAGCTTCTAAAATGTGAGATTTGGATTTTCATAAGATAGGGTTATGCTCAATCAGAGGCCCGCCCCTGTGAAGGGACATGGGCTATAAAACGTTTCAAACACGCCCTCCACTCCCTTTCTATATAAGCCCTTGATGACAATATAACCTCCTGATCCGAGGACGTGAGGATGACGGTCTTATGTCAGAATGGTTCAGATAATAACTACAGAACGAAGCCAACATCAGCGTGAGCTTTGGTTGCAAATGATATGAACTTTGAACTCTTATTCACTACAGAAGTGATACCTCCTAGCCGTTGAGTTAGCAACAGCAGATGAAAACGAGGGTTAGGAAGGAACAGACAGAGTATCACGTCTATCATCCAACGACGTTTCTACAACGTATCCAATTGACAACTAGAGACATTCTTCAAAGGACTCGGTTGGGCAACACAGCCTTCCATCTACCACCAACCTACCGAAGCGCTGCTCAAGGTAAATATTTATTGCATTTTCCTTTTTCAAATGGGCGGTAATTTAGAATGCATAAGATACTGTATTTACGATAGCACAGCTTCTTCCCTTTGTTCTTCAGTCTTCCCGCTCTTTCACCCAATCAAAATCAGCTAAACCAATCCAGACTTCAGGAAGACCACAGGGTGGACCACTGCCAGATAGCGCTCAAAACATATACGGTACTGGAATAGGTGGTTGGCTGGGAATATAAAACCACTAATTAATGTTGCTAGAGCTAGGACAGAGGGAATAGGGAGGTGTGTGTAAACAAAAACAAAGACAGTACACAGGTAGTAGAGGCCCTCAGATACAGCCAAGTTGAGAGTGAAGAGTTCTGAGGCCATCATCCCTCTGGCTATTGTCAATATTAGCTACAGGACATAGCTACTGGTGGGTAGACTCGGGATGAGATAGCAATTGGGCTCCAGATAGCTAGAGAGGACAAAGGAATGGTTGGAGAAATGGTTGGCCCAATTTTTCAGTTTTGATTTGTTAAAAAAGTTTGAAATATCCAATAAATGTCGTTCCACTTTATGATTGTGTCCCACTTGTTGTTGATTCTTCACAAAAAATACAGTTTTATATCTTTATGTTTGAAGCTTGAAATGTGGCAAAAGGTTGCAAAGTTCAAGGGGGCCGAATACTTTCGCAAGGCACTGTATCATATTGAATTGAAGGAAACATTTCACTCTGTTACAGTGAAAAGATCAGAGATTGAACAGTTTAATCTAACCCGACCTCTGTGTTTGGTGTCTCCTCTCTTCCCAGGCGTTTTGCAATTGTGTCTATCCTTAGAACTGAGCTAGGTACATCTATTGGCTAAATCAAATACCTGCCAACACACCTGTGTGGCATATCACATTGACAACCTCTGTAGCTACACTCAAGGAGCACATGCCATGCAGATATCCTAATCAGTGTGACAGGAACCACAACTACCAATGTGATTGATAAGCATTTACAGGTATTGATACTGTAGGCCTACTTGTTAAACACAGGGCTGGTTGGTTGTACTACATCCTAGCTAAAAATAATATAGTATGTTCTTGATATACTAGAAGAAATTTAAGTAATTTATCAAATAGTATACAAGGCTTACTAAAGGAACCAAAATGTGTATGCAAAGGTTAATGTAGTGTCCTCTGACATTTTCTCAGTCTTTGTTAGCTGTATCCTCCTCACATCAATACTAGTAGTACTGGTGGCACTCATTGGATCTGATTAAATTGATTTAAATACAAGTTAATCTTTTAGGAATACAGACCATACGACTTCACTCAGTCTCTCATCCTCATCCACACATCCCAGTCATTCCCGTCTGTAAACTGATACTTCCCATCACCTCACTTGATGGACCACACCTGACATGCAAATGTCATCCATTGGTTATGACAACATTTTAGTATGATTGAAGAGAATATGGCGTGCTGTGTGTAATGTGTTATCAATGGATAGGGCACTGAGCTATTCCTTACCAGGTCAGGTCAAATGTGTCACTTATTTAGAAAGGAGCGTATTATTTATTATCTAACATGGCAGAAACATGTGTACTCATCTTTAGACTTTATTGAAAATATTGGAAGGTAGTTATATATAACTCAAAGAAAATGTGTCAAACAGGCAGACAATCATTTCAGACATGGTCAGGTTGAGAGCGAATAATTCTGTGGCCATTGTCCCTCTGGTTCCAGTAACTATCAGCCACAGGACATAGACATTGGTGGGGAAACTCAGGATGAGGTTGATTGCATGGAACACAACTAATAAGGTCTCTGGTTGAGATGTCAGGCCGGTGATGTTGACAACAGAGGAGAAATAAGAATCCCTCTTCAGAAGTGTTCATCACCTCTCTGGAAGCTTCTTCTGTGGGTGGAGATGCAGGAGTGAACGGTTGAGTGGAATGGATCTCAAATGTCACCCTTTTCCCTATGTAGTGCACTACTTTTGACCAAAGTCCTGTGCACTATTTAGGGAATAGGGTGCCATTTGGGACACATCCTGTTTTTGGGAAATGATCAGATCAGAAACACTCAAATGCAACAAGAGAAACGGATCATCATCACCTCCTTTACTCCAACTATATGATCAAAGACATGACAGACAAATACATGTATATAATGTCATACTGTGGTCAACATCTGGATATTCCAAAATTCAGATTTAAGGCTGAAATTACATTTTTGCATCTATCTATGAATTTTCAGGTTTGTTGGTATTTTGGTATTAGCTTTACGTAACGGCCTCAATAAACATAAAAATGACAAAATCTTGATAAAAATGTATATTTTCATTTGTTTATCATACCAGCGTAGTAAGATTTTCATGACTATGAACCACTTTAAAATGGACATACATCCATAATTCACAAGCTCACTACATCGAATTACACGTAATTTAAATGCCCATTTCAAAGAATGTAACAACCTGGACTATACTGTATGTAGTAACTTAGTTTGAGGAGATGGCGATTGGGACTAAAAATGTGTTTGGCGTGTCGTAGTCTAGATTTAGTCCACATGTTTTTTTCTACCATTTCCCGAAAGTCAAACTCTTCCCACACGCCCAAGTCACTTTTCTCAGTTTCATAAGCATCTGCTTAAAAACAACATTGTTTGTGGCTATCCTTCTATATATTCCAGAGACGTGTCCACAGGGATTTATTGATATGTTGTAACGTTTTCATTCTATATAAACTTTTCTTTTGAAAAAGTTGGCAAAAAGGCATTCATTAGCATTTTACAGACATGTAGAAGAAAAACCTATTAATCCACAATCTGCTCTGAGTAATTCCTGTCCTTGAGTATCTTCACGAATTGAAAACAAAATATTAAATCTGACAATCTAGTGTCCAGAAAAGTATTATATTTTGTCAACATTCAACTGTGTTGTGGTTGTGCCTGTCACAGACGCTGGACCTGATCCAAATCTCTGCGCTACCCGACCCTTCCCTGCCCCACCTGTGTGTTTTGTCACACTGATTATTTAATCAAGGTTCGTCCAAAATGGCACCACATTCCCTATATAGGGCACATATTTTGACCAGAGCGCTTTATATGGTATAGTGTGCCATTTCTGACACAGACCAGATTACCAAAAAAAGGAGTGTCTGACTCCCCGACTGCAGTCGTTTATCATATTTCCCTTGACCTGACATGCAAAAAGCCTGTTTACTCTGACTGGACACAAACCCATCTAAGACTCCATAGTGTGCATACAAAGACAGCTAAGAGTTTAAAAAAATGATGCTCAACAAAAATTTAAAGACATGAGTAGCATTTATTGAATATGACGGATTAAAAAAAATAACAAAAGATCCTCTAGTCCCATCTCACTATTAAATACAAACACAAAAATGCAATGTGAAGTACTAGCAAGAGGATTGATAAGAAACCTTGTCAGGTACAAGGGAATGAATCAAAGCTAGGGATGCAACATTTTGTAATTCCCTCCTGATTAATGGAATCTTCTGACCAGGATTTCTGGAGAACCTTTTAGGTCAAATTACCTAAATATTGCAAACCTAAAAACATACATATTTTTGACAGCATATGTTCAACTACCAACCACTTTACAAGCTATCACATAACAGTTGTAAACAGGTTACAATTGGCCCTCTATATCAGATGAAACTGGGAATATAAACTCTCCCTCAGAGACCTCTGATAAAGGGCAGTTTCCCAGCCCTGTGGAGGTAGAGGAGGGGCTGAACAAACCCACTGACCATACTGATGAAGAGACACCCATATGTGATATATACTAACTGCAGCAAATCATAGATTTCATTGAAAGGTAAAACCACTACCCATGGAAGGTAGTTTACCATCATAGACACCAAGATAATCAAAATGATCTTAAACGCCCTCATCTTCATGTTATTTGTCCCCTCCCTCTCTCTCTCCCCCTCCCCTGGCCCAGGCTGTTTCAGAGCCCTGAGAACTGACAGGCAGCAGAATAACATAAATATAAAAAAGACCAGATCAGCCAAATACAAATATACGACAATTCTCTGTTCATTTACAAACATGGAAATAAAACCGAACACCATCACAACTAGCCAAACCAATCCAGAACACCCCACCTTGTATCTCAGGGTTCTGTACTTCAGGAAGAACACAGGGTGGACAACTGCCAGGTAGCGCTCAAAACATATACAGCACTGGAACAGGGGGCGGCTATGGAACATAAAACCACTGAAGAATGTAATTAGAGTGAGGAGAGGAGGAATAGGGAGATGTATGTAGACAAAGACAAAGACAGCTGACAGGCAGTAGAGGATTTCAGATACAGCCAAGTTGAGAGCGAAGAACTCTGAGGCCACCGTCCCTCTGGCTCCGGTCAGTATCAGCCACAGGACATAGACATTGGTGGGTAGACTCAGGATGAGGTTGACTGCATAGCAGGCCGTTTTTAAAGTATAAACTGTCTCCAGATAGGCAGAGAGGACAGAGGAATGGTTGGAAGAGTTCATTTTCTTTTATACAAACCGCAGTTTGAAAGTTACAATGATCACTGCAGCAGAGAGAGAGAGGGAAAGAGTGAGACAGACATACGTGACAAGAACATCACTATGTTAACTCTTCATATCTAAGGCACTTAATTCAGTTACACTGCTAATCTCAGAGATTAAATAGCATCAACCAACCTGAAGTCTGTGATTGGTGGGTCGTCTCTTCAAGTTCTTTTTACGACTGTGTCTCTCCTTGGAACTGAGCTAGGTACATCTATAGGCTAAATCAAATACCTGCCAACACACCTGTGAGGCATATCACATTGCCAACCTCTGCAGCAACACCCAAGGACCTCATGCCATGCAAATATCCTACTCAGTGTGACAGGAACCACACCTATAAATATGATAGATGAGGATGTGTTGCTGTTGCTACTGTAGGCCTACTTTTTGACTGCATGCTAGCCAAAAATAATACATTTGCTTGACATGCTAGAATAAACAGACATGTTTTATCATGTTGTACACAAGGCTTTCTGTAGATATCAAATTCTAAAGAGATCAACATGTGTATGCAAAGGTTAATTAAGTGTCCTCTGACATTTTCTCAGTCTTTGTTAGCTGTAGCCTCCTCACATATTATAGTAGTTCTAGTGGCACTCTGTCTTACGGTGGTAAATCATTGGAAGTGATGAATTAGATTCAACATAATTTCATTTTTGAGGAATACAACATTCAACCACTCACCCACACACCCCAGTCACTCCTGTCTGTAAACTGATGCTGGCCATCACCTCACTTGATGGACCACACCTGTGTCATGACTGGCCTGTGAGGATCAGGTTACCATGGATCACAGTTCTACAGAAATATCTCTCAGTCCCGCAGAGCGGGAGGGGTAGAGAGGGATTGGTGGGGAGGGTTATGACACCTCAAGTCATTGTAAATATTAAGGCAGCAGACGAATCCTTTGTCCCTTAATGTTTGGGACTGGAATGTCTGTGTCGGCCTTCTGGAGAATTTACTTCAGAACTGTAACATGCAGTAAATGGACTTAGGGACATTATATTTAATCAGTCAAAATGTTGGTAACAATGATAGATGGATTATGAAAATTAATGTTGCTTTTGTTATCTTATTTAAAGTAAAATGCTGACATTATAATGAAAACAGTAACTTGAGTTTTCATAATATGTACACAATGTTTACATACTGTGTGATGTGTAGACAATATCTCGATCAAAGAGAATGTTATTGTAATGATGAACTGTGGGCAAATTGAGTCTCAACAACACATCAGTTGCCACTTTCACAATGCCCTCATCTGTTGTCTCTGACACCCTGTATAGACCAATAAACTCCTTGTGAAGGACAAAGTCATGGTCAACATAACACAGGCAGACACTCTCAGACACTCTCCTGTTCAGCGCCAGAGACATCATGAGTACCATCAACAATTACTGGAAATTGTACAGTCTGAAGAGACCTAATCTCAGCTGCAATGCCTCAAATGACTGTTTATTTTTTATTTTACCTTTATTTAACTAGGCAAGTCAGTTAAGAACAAATTCTTATTTTCAATGACGGCCTAGGAACAGTGGCTTAACTGCCTGTTCAGGGGCAGAACGGCAGATTTGTACCTTGTCAGCTTGGGGATTCAAACTTGCAACCTCCTGGTTACTAGTCCAACGCTCTAACCACTAGGCTACCCTGCCGCCCCAATGCCTTACGTCCTGCTGCGGTTTACCCCACACGCTGGGTAACTGGGCACTTGGCTACAGTGAAAACACAACACTCCTTTTATTGATGGATTATAATGTAGCCAGGAGAAATTGCGAAACCGCTTCTCTTGAAACATTAACACTGTTGGCAAGAGTTTGCGGTTCTATAAATTGTGGGTGTGGCATCACTGAGGTAACTGGACAATGCTGTGCCACTGTCTGTACTTGAGCTGCTGGCAACAAGGTTGACACCTGGTCCTGCCGGGACTGTGACACTGTCATCTGAGGTTTCTCTCCCTGGCTCTTTCCCATTCAACTCCCTCACTGACTCAGTCTGTCTCCTAGAAAATAAATACTACTGGTACTACTGGTACCCAAAACTACACAATTAATCACAACAGCAATACCATTGCCTTAAACAAATCTTGGTTCAGTCACCAGTTTACGTTGAGAGTGGTGGTATCCATGGCGTTGTCCAATTATGTCGCTATTTTACAAGTCTAAAAAAGAGAGAACCTTTCATAATGTTAACAAAGACTCAACAAACTTACCTGAGACTCCCCGTCTCTGCCAGTCTGTCCCTGCCTATCTGTCCCCATCTCTGCTGTCTGTGTGCCATCTGTTGCCTGCTCTGCCTGATGACATCATTATGAAACATTTCCATTATTATATTTTATCAACTAGTTTTAGAGATATTAGGCTACTAGGGGTCTTTGCGTTTTGGTGTACAAAAAAATGCTCTGATGGCCGTCTTTTAAAAATGTTCAGCCATTTTTCTACCTGGCTGGCTGGATACACACATACACACACAGTGTGCAGGTTATTTACTGTAGGAGATTCTATCATTCTATAATGGGCTTCAATCTACCAGGTTGCTAGCTAGTCAGCTGGCAAATGTGAAACGGATTGCAGTGACTGTAATGATTGTCCTCCTCCTCTTTTGACGAGGAGGAGTAGTAGGAAGGATCGGAGGACCAATGCGCGGCGTGGTAAGTGTCCATATTGTTTAATAAGAATAATGAACACCGAACAAAACAATAAACGAGAACGTGAAATAACAAAACCGAAGCAGTTCCGTGTGGAACAAACACTGACACGGAAAATAATCACCCACAACTCAAAAGTGAAACCAGGCTACCTAAGTATGGTTCTCAATTAGGGACAACAAATGACAGCTGCCTCTGATTGAGAACCATACCAGGCCAAACACAGAAATCCCAAATCATAGAAAAAGGAACATAGACAACCTACCCAACTCACGCCCTGACCATACTAAAACAAAGACATAACAAAAGAACTAAGGTCGGAACGTGAGAGTACCCCCCCAAAAGTGTGGACTCCGGCCGCAAAACCTGAACCTATAGGGGAGGGTCTGGGTGGGTGCCTGTCCACGGTGGCGGCTCTGGCGCGGGACGTGGACCCCACTCCACCATAGTCTTTCTCCGCCTCTTTAACTGCCTCCGTGGCCTCTTTAGAGCGGCGACCCTCGCCGCCGACTTCGGACTGGGAAGATTATTTTTTTTAGCCCTTTTTTTCTCCCCAATTTTGTGGTATTCCAATTGGTAGTAGTTACAGTCTTGTCTCATCGCTGCAACTCCCGTACGGACTCAGGAGAGGAAGGTCGAGAGCCATGCGTCCTCCAAAACACAACCCAACCAAGCCACACTGCTTCTTGAAACAACACACCTCCAACCCGGCAGCCAGCCACACCAATGTGTCGGAGGAAACACTGTACACCTGGCGACCTGGTCAACGTGCACTGCACCGGGCCCGCCACAATGTGACAAGGCTATCCCTGCCGGCCAACCCCTCCCTAACCCGGACGACGCTGGGCCAATTGTGCGTCGCCTGGGCTCAAACCCAGAATCTCTGGTGGCACAGCCAGCACTGCAATACTGCGCCACCCGGGAGGCCCTCTAGGAAGATTCTTGTTAAAGCTTCACATTGCATCTTTGTGTCAGTATTTAATTGTGTAAGGGGTACCCAACGCACACCAGGACAGACGTGCACAAGCACTTACAATAAACAATCACCAACAAGGACATGAGAGGAAACAGAGGGTTAAATACACAACATGTAATTGATGGGATTGGAACCAGGTGTAATGGAAGACAAGACTAAACCAAAGGAAAATGAAGAAAGGATCAACGATGGCTAGAAGGTCGGTGACTTCAACTGCTGAATGCCACCCAAACAAGGAGAGGGCCCAACTTCGGCGGAAGTCCTGACAAATAGTGAGATTGGACGTTAAGACCCAAATGTTTTCAAGGGTTAAACAAATGTGTACAAAGTGTTTTTTTTTGCACGTTTTCTTTTCATTTTTGAATCCTTCATATTCAATAAATGCTTCTGTTGAAACACTCATGTCTGTTACTGTTGATAGAGCAGAAACAATCCATCAATCATGCAGTAAGAAAAAATAAATACAACTATTAGATTTATTGACATTTGGATCTTTTAAATGGATTTGTGTCCAGTCAGAGTAAACACATTATTTGCATGTCAGGTCAAGGGTAATAGTACATACTTCACACTAGTGCAGGCATGGTGGCAGACACTGCTCTGGTCTGTGTCCGAAACGGAACCCTATACCATATCCTTTTACAGAAGTGGTGCAAATTTGGTGGGTTGAAAGAATATGCAAATGTGCATCCTATTTTTGCCAAACTTTCAGCACACGTCTTCTCCCCATAGTGTTATTTTCTCTTTTTCTCCTTTGCACCCCAGTGTCTCTACTTGCACATTCATCTTCTGCACATCTATCACTCCAGTGTTTAATTGATAAATTGTCATTATTTCACCACAATGGCCTATTTATTGCCTTACCTTCCTTATCTTACCCCATTAACACAACATTTTCTATTGTGTTAATGACTGTATGTTTGTTTAATCCATCTGTAACTCTTTGTTGTTGTTTGTGTCGCACTGCTTTGCCTATCTTGGCCAGGTCACAGTTGTAACACTTTACACACTTTTTGTGATTTGTAGATTTCAATATATTCACCTGAATTCCTTACCACCCAAATAAATGTATCACTACCAAAACATAGTGAAAAAGTTGCAACAAAGTGAGAACCATGCAGAGTAGTGATTATTTTGATTAAACTTCTATTACATATTATATGTGGACATTTTTATCTGCATACCAAATTAATATATTAGAAAACCATGATTTTCAAAATCTTTACTTTGAAATTAGAGAAATTTAATCTCTATTGTTCTCTGTCAAATGTTCAATGCTGATTGTATGAATCTGAAATGACTTATCTAACTAATTATGTTGTTCAATGTTTAAATTCTCACTTCACATGTCTTTACATTGGCAAAATAACAGGTGTTTTTGTGTCAATTTTCCATCATAGAGATAATTGGAGGACACGAGATACATATAATTGGCATAATCATTCCCAGCTTCCAATCAGCTCATTCATCCCCCCTCTTCTCCCCTGTAACTAATACCCAGGTCGCTGCTGTAAATGAGAATGTGTTTTCAGACAACTTACCTGTTTAACTTCTTGGATATAGGGGGCGCTATTTTAATTTTTGGATGAAAAACGTTCCCGTTTTAAAGAAGATATTTTGTCACGAAAAGATGCTTGACTATGCATATAATTGACAGCTTTGGAAAGAAAACACTCTGAAGTTTCCAAAACTGCAAAGATATTGTCTGTGAGTGCCACAGAACTGATGTTACAGAAAAAACCCAGATAAAAATCCAATCAGGAAGTGCCACATTTTTTGAAACCGCCTCATGGCAATGACTCCTTATATGGCTGTGAAGGAGCTAGGAGTCAGCTGACATTTTCCACGTTTTCCCCAAGGTGTCTGCAGCATTGTGACGTATTTGTAGGCATATCATTGGAAGATTGACCATAAGAGACTACATCTACCAGGTGGTCGCTTGGTGAACTCCGTCGCAATTATTGCGTAATCTCCAGCTGCAGTATTTTTCCGTTTGCTTCTGATGAGAAGCCAACTGCCACCACTGATAGATTATCGAATAGATATTTGAAAAACATCTTGAGGATTGATTCTAAACAACGTTTGCCATGTTTCTGTCGATATTATGGAGCTAATTTGGAAAAAAGTTTGCCGTTGTAAGTGACTGCATTTTCCGGTCTTTTTCTTAGTCAAACGTGATGAACAAAACGGAGCCATTTCGTCTACACAAATAATATTTTGGGAAAAAATGAACATTTACTATCTAACTAAGAGTCTCGTCATTGAAAACATCTGAAGTTCTTCAAAGGTAAATGATTTTATTTGAATGCTTTTCTTGTTTTTGTGAAAATGTTGCCTGCTGAATGCTAGGCTTAATGCTATGCTAGGCTATCAATACTCTTACACAAAAGCTTGTGTAGCTTTGGTTGAAAAGTGTGAGATTTGTGTTTTCATGAGATTGAGCATAGCCCTATCAGTGGCCCGCCTCTGTGAAGGTACATGGGCTATAAAACTTTACAAATACGCCCTCCACTCCCTTCCTATATAAGCCCTTGACGACAATATAACCTCCTGATCCGAGGACGTGAGGACGACGGTCCTATATCAGAATGGTTCAGATAATAACTACAGAACGAAGCCAACATCAGCTTTGGTTGCGAATAGTATGAACTTTGAACTCTTATTCACTACAGAAGTGATACCTCCGAGCCATTGAGTTTGCAACAGCGGATGCAAACGAGGGTTAGGAAGGAACAGACAGAGTATCCCGTCTATCACCCAATGACGTTACTACAACGTATGCAATTGACAACCAGAGACATTCTTCAAAGGACTCGGTTGGGCAACACAGCCTTCCATTTACCACCAACCTACCGAAGCGCAGCTCAAAGTAAATATTTATTGCATTTTCCTTTTTCAAATGGGCGGTAGTTTAGAATGCATAAGATACTGTATTTACGATAGCACAGCTTCTTCCCTTTGTTCCTCAGTCTTCCCGCTCTTTCACCCAATCAAAACCAGCTAAACCAATCCAGGCTTCAGGAAGACCACAGGGTGGACCACTGCCAGATAGCGCTCAAAACATATACGGTACTGGAATAGGTGGTTGGTTGGGAATATAAAACCACGAATGAATGCTGCTAGAGCTAGGACAGAGGGAATAGGGAGGTGTGTGTAGACAAAAACAAAGACAGTACACAGGTAGTAGAGGCCCTCAGATACAGCCAAGTTGAGAGTGAAGAGTTCTGAGGCCATCATCCCTCTGGCTATTGTCAATATTAGCTACAGGACATAGCCACTGGTGGGTAGACTCAGGATGAGATAGCAATTGGGCTCCAGATAGCTAGAGAGGACAGAGGAATGGTTGGAGAAGTTAATTTCTTTTGAGACATACCGGCTTTAACGTTCCATTGAACACCACGGAAGAGAGAGAGAGAGAGGTGACATAAACAACACTCTCATCTTAACTCTTCCTGTCAAAGGCACATCAGAAAAACATCATTCTAAATATCAGTCAATGTCTGCACTTTCTGTTGAAAATATCATATTGAATTGAAACATTTCACTCTGTTATATTGAAAAGATCAGAGATTGAACAGTTTAATCTAACCTGACCTCTGTGTTTGGTGTCTCCTCTCTTCCCGGGCGTTTTGCGATTGTGTCTCTCCTTAGAGAAAAAAAGTAATTAGTCAGCCACCAATTGTGCAAGTTCTCCCACTTAAAAAGATGAGAGAGGCCTGAAATATTCATCATAGGTACACTTCAACTATGGCAGACAAAATGAGAAAAAAAAATCCAGAAAATCACATTGTAGGATTTTTAATGAATTTATTTGCAAATTATGGTGGAAAAAGTATTTGGTCAATAACAAACGTTTATCTCAATCCTTTGTTGGTAATGACAGAGGTGAAACTTTTAATGTAAGTCTTAACAAGGTTTTCACACACTGTTGCTGGTATTTTGGCCCATTCCTCCATGCAGATCTCCTCTAGAGCAGTGATGTTTTGGGATTGTTGCTAGGCAACATGGACTTTCAACTCCCTCCAATGCCGGACATTTGGAACAGCCAGACTCTCTGGCCGGGGCGCAGGGTCCTTCCAGAAGTGAGAAGGTCTGATCCGCATTAAGATGGGTCTTGCTATAGGGTTGAGATCTGGAGACTGGCTAGGCCACTCCAGGACCTTGAAATGCTTCTTACGAAGCCACTCCTTCGTTAACCCTGGGCGGTGTGTTTGGGATCATTGTCATGCTGAAAGACCCATCCACATTTCATCTTCAATGCCCTTGCTGATGAAAGGAGTTTTTCACTCAAAATCTCACGATACATGGCCCCATTCATTCTTTCCTTTACACGGATCAGTCATCCTGGTTCCTTTGCAGAAAAACAGCATGGCCCCCCAAAGCATGATGTTTCCATCCTCATGCTTCACAGTAAGTATGGTGTTCTTTGGATGCAACTCAGTAATCTTTGTCCTCCAAACACGACAAGTTGAGTTTTTACCAAAAAGTTATATTTTGGTTTCATCTGACATTCTCCCAATCTTCTTCTGGATCATCTAAATGCTCTCTAGCAAACTTCAGATGGGCCTGGACATGTACTGGCTTAAGCAGGGGGACACGTCTGGCACTGCGGAATTTGAGTCCCTGGCGGCGTAGTGTGTTACTGATGGTAGGCTTTGTTACTTTGGTCCCAGCTCTCTGCAGGTCATTCACTAGGTCCCCCCGTGTGGTTCTGGGATTTTTGCTCACCGTTCTTGTGATCATTTTGACCCCATGGGGTGAGATCTTGCTTGGAGCCCCAGATCGAGGGAGATTATCAGTGATCTTGTATGTCTTCCATTTCCTAATAATTGCTCCCACAGTTGATTTATTCAAACCAAGCTGCTTACCTATTGCAGATTCAGTCTTCCCAGCATGGTGCAGGTCTACAATTTTGTTTCTGGTGTCCTTTGACAGCTCTTTGGTCTTGGCCATAGTGGAGTTTGGAGTGGGACTGTTTGAGGTTGTGGACAGGTGTCTTTTATACTGATAACAAGTTCAAACAGGTGCCATTAATACAGGTAACGAGTGGAGGACAGAGGAGCCTCTTAAAGAAGAAGTTACAGGTCAGGTACGGGACAGAGCGCTTCCCTGGAGCTGTGAGAGTCAGAAATCTTGCTTGTTTGAAGGTGACCAAATACTTATTTTCCACCATAATTTGCAGATAATTCATTAAAAATCCTACAATGTGATTTTCTGGATTTTTTTTCTCATTTTGTCTGTCATAGTTGAAGTGTACCTATGATGAAAATTACAGGCCTCTCTCATCTTTTTAAGTGGGAGAACTTGCACAATTGGTGGCTGACTAAATACTTTTTGCCCCACTGTATATGGCACTAGCATTGTCATTAAGAAGACATCCAAAAATAGATGAAATGGTATTATTTATGATGACAAAATAATGATACCGCAAGATTATTTGCAAATATATCAAACAGTTTCTTTCCGAAGCAGAAATGTAAAATGCAATTTGTCCATGATTTAAAACAACTCCGTTCAAACAAAAATGTCAATAATGAAATAGTTGACCTTTCTTTTTCTGGTTCTTTCCTGTGTTGGATAAGCCTTGTTTGGTCAGCATTTACAAGCATTTTATATAATCTAGCTGCAGTTAAATGATTTTGAGATCTACATTTTTAACAGTGATAGTAGTCTAGAAGATCCAGAAACTCCTCCTGCTTACAGAAAAACAATTTGTAGCCAATTGTAAAGTCTGTGGATGTTAGCTATTCCTAAGAGACTCATATAACATCACAATAAATGTGCTAATCATTTTAAAAATATGTTAATTGAAAGGTCAACAGGACTAATTTATTGGTTATAAACTGAAGTTTATAACATGATATTTTCATAACATTATTTGTTCATTTTCTATCACATAAGTATAGTTTAATATTGAAAATTATGTATGACAGAAATCAGATAAAAAAATATCTTGTTGATGCCAG
Source organism: Oncorhynchus masou masou (assembly GCF_036934945.1). Classification (NCBI taxonomy): domain Eukaryota; kingdom Metazoa; phylum Chordata; class Actinopteri; order Salmoniformes; family Salmonidae; genus Oncorhynchus; species Oncorhynchus masou. Next base: position 7,978,887 of record NC_088231.1, on the reverse strand, counting down.
ACTTCAGAGCAGTGAAATATAGCAGGACACTCACACTACTCACTACCTTCGGCTACCTTGTTACCAAAACATCCCCTCAGCGGTGAATTTTCTGACCAGCTTGTAAAATAACATGTTGGTTGTTAGCCTATCCAGCACAGTTTCAAATATATCAACAAGACCCTCCCTCCTTCAATTGGCTATCGAGCGGTCACATCACTGATCATTTTCATAAAGTTGGAAACTTCCAGAACTTTAGTCATATCTTTCTAGTCGCCAACGGTTAAATTACTGAATTTGTCCACCCATTGAAAATTACGTATTTCTGGTAGGTTAGTTAAGGAAAGTAGTAAGCAATATCAGCATCCCATATAGCAAGTCACCTTTTAGTCAGAGACCTCTGATACAGAGTTTCTCAGCCCTGTGGAGGTAGCGGATGAGCTGCACAGACCCAGTCACCACAGCAATGATAAGAGACACAATCAAAGCCTGATGTAATCTGGATCCCAACTTACCGTGAAGAGCTGTTACCAGCAGCATTGGGAGGTAGTTATATGAAACTCAAAGATAATGTGTCAAACAGGCAGACAATCATTTCAGACATGGTCAGGTTGAGAGCGAATAATTCTGTGGCCATTGTCCCTCTGGTTCCAGTAACTATCAGCCACAGGACATAGACATTGGTGGGGAAACTAAGGATGAGGTTGATTGCATGGAACACAACTAATAAGGTCTCTGGTTGAGATGTAAGGCCGGTGATGTTGACCACAGCGGGGAAATAAGAATCCACCTCTTCAGAAGTGTTCATCTCCTCTCTTGAAGCTGCTTCTGTGGGTACAGATGGTGGAGTGAACGGTTGAGACCTGGAATGGATCTCAAATGTCACCCTTTTCCCTACGTAGTGCACTAATTTTGACCAAAGTCCTATGCACTATATAGGGAATAGGGTGCCATTTGGGACACATCCTGGTGTTGGGAAACAATCAGATTAGAAACACACAAATGCAACAAGAGAAACGGATCATCATCACCTCCTTTACTCCAACTATATGATCAAAGACACGACAGACAAATACATGTATATAATGTCATACATTATTTAATCAAGGTTTGTCCAAAATGGTACCACATTCCCTATATAGTGCACATATTTTGACCAGAGCCCTTTATATGGTATAGGGTGCCATTTCTGACACAGACCAGATTACCAAAAAGAGGAGTGTCTGACCCCCTGCCTGCAGTCGTTTATCAAATTTCCCTTGACCTGACATGCAAACAGCCTATTTACTCTGACTGGACACAAACCCATCTAAGACTCCATAATGTGCATGCAAAGACAGCTAAGAGTTTTAAAAAATGATGCTCAACAAAAATGTGAAGACATGAGTAGCATTTCTTGAATATGATGGATTTAAAAAAAATAACAAAAGATCCTCTAGTCCCATCTCACTATTAAATACAAACACAAAAATGCAATGTGAAGCACTAGCAAGAGGATTGATAAGAAATCTTGTCAGGTACAAGGGAATGAATCAAAGCTAGGGATGCAACATTTTGTAATTCCCTCCTGATTAATGGAATCGTCTGACCAGGATTTCTGGAGAACCTTTTAGGTCAAATTACCTAAATATTGCAAACCTAAAAACATACATATTTTTGACAGCATATGTTCAACTTCCAACCTATTTACAAGCTATCACATAACAGTTGTAAACAGGTTACAATTGACCCTCTATATGATGAAACTGGGAATATAAACTCTCCCTCAGAGACCTTTGATAAAGGGCAGTTTCCCAGCCCGGTGGAGGTAGAGGAGGGGCTGAACAAACCCACTGACCATACTGATGAAGAGACACCCATATGTGATATATACTAACTGCAGCAAATCATAGATTTCATTGAAAGGTAAAACCACTACCCATGGAAGGTAGTTTACCATCATAGACACCAAGATAATCAAAATGATCTTAAACGCCCTCATCTTCATGTTATTTGCCCCCTCCCTCTCTCTCTCCCCTTCCCCCGGCCCAGGCTGTTTAAGAGCCCTGAGAACTGAGAGGCAGCAGAATAACATACATGTAATTAAGACCAGAATATCAGCCAAATACAAACATACAACAATTCTGTGTTCATTTACAAACATGGAAATAAAACCGAACACCATCACAACCAGCCAAACCAATAGAGAACACCCCACCTTGTATCTCAGGGGTCTGTACTTCAGGAAGACCACAGGGTGGACAACTGCCAGGTAGCGCTCAAAACATATACAGCACTGGAATAGGGGGCGGCCGTGGAACATAAAAACACTGAAGAATATAATTAGAGCTAGGAGAGGAGGAATAGGGAGATGTATGTAGACAAAGACAAAGACAGCTGACAGGCAGTAGAGGATTTCAGATACAGCCAAGTTGAGAGTGAAGAACTCTGAGGCCACCGTCCCTCCGGCTCCGGTCAGTATCAGCCACAGGACGTAGCCATTGGTGGGTAGACTCAGGATGATGTTGACTGCATAGCAGGATGTGGCGACAGCGGTATTAAGTTCCAGATAGGCAGAGAGGACAGGGGAATGGTTGGAAGAGTTCATTTTCTTTTATACAAACCGCAGTTTGAAAGTTACAATGATCACTGCAGCAGAGAGAGAGGGAGAAAGAGTGAGACATACATACGTGACAAGAACATCACTATGTTAACTCTTCATATCTAAGGCACTTAATTCAGTTACACTGATAATCTCAGAGATTAAATAGCATCAACCAACCTGAAGTCTGTGATTGGTGGGTCGTCTCTTCAAGTTCTTTTAACGACTGTGTCTCTCCTTGGAACTGAGCTAGGTACATCCATAGGCTAAATCAAATACCTGCCAACACACCTGTGAGGCATATCACATTGCCAACCTCTGCAGCAACACCCAAGGACCTCATGCCATGCAAATATCCTACTCAGTGTGACAGGAACCACACCTATAAATATGATAGATGAGAATGTGTTGCTGTTGCTACTGTAAGCCTACTTTTTGACTGCATGCTAGCCAAAAATAATACTTTTGCTTGACATGCTAGAAGAAACAGACATGTTTTATCATGTTGTACACAAGGCTTTCTGTAGATATCAAATTCTAAAGAGATCAACATGTGTATTCAAAGGTTAATGAAGTTTCCTCTGACATTTTCTCAGTCTTTGTTAGCTGTAGCCTCCTCACATATTATAGTCTTACGGGTGGTAAATCATAGGAAGTGATGAATTAGATTCAATATAATTTCATTTTTGAGGAATACAACATTCAACCACTCACCCCAGTCACTCCTGTCTGTAAACTGATGGACCACACCTGTGTCATGACTGGCCTGTGAGGAACAGGTTACCATGTACCACAGCTATACAGAAATATGTCTGTCCCATAGAGGGGGAGGGGTAGAGAGGCATTGGTGGGGAGGGTTATGACACCTCAAGTCATTGTAAATCTTAATGCAGCAGACGATAAATAAACCCAATAAACTCCTTGTGTGTCAGGCATAGGTGTATAGGTGGCAGGGAAGTCAGGCGCAGGAGAGTCAAACGGAGTGTAAAATGGAGTCTTTTAATAAAGTTCACGGAGTATGCTCCATAACACTAAAATGTACATAAACAAACAAACATGGGTACGAGGACCCGACACGCACCTATACAACATCAAACTATACTGACAAAACAATCTCTGACAAAGACATGAGGGAAAACAGAGGGTTAAATACACAACAGGTAATGAATGGGATTGAAAACAGGTGTGTGGGAAGACAAGACAAAACCAATGGAAAATGAAAAAAGGATCAATGATGGCTAGAAGACCGGTGACGTCGAACGCCGAGCACCGCCCGAACAAGGAACGACTTCGGCAGAAGTCGTGACACTACCCCCCCCCTGACGTGCGGCTCCAGCAGCGTGTCGACACCGGCCTCAGGGACGACCCGGAGGGCGAGGTGCAGGGCGATCCGGATGAAGACGGTGAAATTCTGATAACATGGAAGGATCTAACACGTCCTCCACCGGAACCCAGCATCTCTCTTCCGGCCCGTACCCCTCCCAGTCCACGAGGTACTGAAGGCCCCTCGCCCGACGTCTCGAATCCAAAATAGATCGAACAGAGTACGCCGGAACCCCCTCGATGTCTAGAGGAGGCGGAGGAACATCACGCACTTCAGCCTCCCGGAGCGGGCCAGCCACCATCGGCCTGAGGAGAGACACATGGAACGAGGGGTTAATACGGTAATGAGTGGGTAGTTGTAACCTATAACATACCTTGTTCACTCTCCTCAGGACTTTAAACGGCCCCACAAACCGCGGACCCAGCTTCCAGCAGAGCAGGCGAAGGGGCAGGTTTCAGGTCGAGAGCCAGACCCTGTCCCCTGGTGCAAACACTGGGGCCTCACTGCGGCGACGGTCTGTGCCAATTTTCTGGCGCCTTATGGCACGCTGAAGGTGGACGTGGGCTGCCTCCCAGGTTTCCTCAGCGTGCCGAAACCAATTGTCCACCGCAGGGGCCTCGGTCTGGCTCTGATGCCAAGGAGCCAGAACCGGCTGATACCCTAATACACATTGAAAGGGAGTAAGGTTAGTGGAGGAGTGACGTAGCGAGTTCTGAGCCATCTCTGCCCAGGGCACGAACTTCGCCCACTCCCCCGGCCGATCCTGGCAATAAGACCGCAGAAACCTACCCACATCCTGGTTAACTCTCTCCACCTGCCCATTACTCTCGGGGTGAAACCCTGAGGTAAGACTAACCGAGATCCCCAGACGCTCCATGAACGCCTTCCAGACCCTTGATGTGAACTGGGGACCCCGATCAGACACTATATCCTCAGGCACCCCATAGTGCCGGAAAACGTGTGTAAACAGGGCCTCTGCAGTTTGTAAGGCCGTAGGGAGACCGGGCAAAGGGAGGAGACGACAGGACTTAGAAAACCGATCCACAACGACCAGGATTGTGGTGTAACCCTGTGAAGGTGGAAGATCAGTCAAAAAATCCACCGACAAGTGTGACCACGGCCATTGAGGAAAGGGTAGAGGTTGTAGCTTACCTCTGGGCAGGTGTCTAGGAGCCTTGCACTGGGCCCACACCGAGCAGGAAGAAACATAAATCCTCACGTCCTTAGCTAAAGTGGGCCACCAGTACCTCTCTTCAAAGACGGCGCATCGTCCGACCTATCCCAGGATGACCAGAGGAGGGTGACGTGTGAGCCCAATATATCAATCGGTCGCGGACAGCAGACGGAACGTACAGACGACCAGCTGGACACTCAGGGGGAGAAGGCTCTGCACGTGACGCCCGCTCAATGTCCGCGTCCAGCTCCCACACTACAGGCGCCACCAGACACGAAGCTGGGAGTATGGGAGTGGGATCCATGGACCGCTCCTCTGTGTCCTACAGCCGAGACAATGCGTCTGCCTTAACGCTCTGGGAGCCTGGTCTGTAAGAAAGAGTAAACACAAAACGAGTGAAAAACATGGCCCACCTTGCCTGGCGAGGATTCAATCTCTTCGCCTGCCAGATGTACTCCAGATTGTGGTGGTCAGTCCAGATGAGAAAAGGGTGTTTAGCCCCCTCAAGCCAATGCCTTCAAAGCTTCTACGACAGCTAACAGCTCTCGGTTCCCTACATCATAGTTTCACTCCGCCGGGCTGAGCTTCTTCGAAAAGAAAGCACAGGGGCGAAGCTTCAGTAGCGTACCCAAACGCTGAGAGAGCACTGCTCCTATCCCAGCTTCGGATGCGTCCACCTCCACTATGAATGACAAAGAGGGATCCGGATGAGCCAGCACAGGCACCGAGGTAAACAGAGTCTTCAGGTGCTCAAAAGCCCTGTTCGCCTCAGCCGACCACTGCAAGCGCACCGGGCCCCCCTTTAACAGTGAGGTAATGGGAGCTGCCACCTGACCAAAACCCTGGATAAACCTCCGGTAGTAATTGGAAAACCCCAAAAAACGCTGCAACTCCTTTACCGTGGTTGGAGTCGGCCAATTACGCACGGCTGTAATGCGGTCGCTCTCCATCTCTACTCCTGAAGTGGAAATCCGATGCCCTAGGAAGGAGATGGATTGTTGGAAAAACAAGCATTTCTCAGTCTTGACATATAGATCATGCTCCAACAGGCGACCAAGCACCCTGCGCACCAGGGACACATGCTCGGCGCGTGTAGCAGAGTACATCAGAATATCATCGATATACACCACTAAACCCTGCCTGTGCAGGTCCCTGAAGATCTCATCTACAAATGATTGGAAAACTGATGGAGCATGCATCAACCCATATGGCATGACCAGGTACTCATAATGACCTGAGGTGGTGCTAAATGCCGTCTTCCACTCATCACCCTTCTTAATACGCACCAGATTGTACGCACTCCTGAGATCCAATTTTGTGAAAAAACGTGCCCCGCGGGTAACTATATTTCACTGTGATTTTATTAAGACCTCGATAATCAATGCACGGGCATAAACCGCCATCCTTTTTTTTCACAAAAAAGAAACTCGAAGAGACGGGTGAAATGGATGGCTGAATGAACCCCTGAAGCAGGGATTCAGAGACATATGTCTCCATAGCCTCCGTCTCTGCTTGCGACAATGGATACACGTGACTCTTGGGATATGCAGCGTCTACCAGGAGATCTATCGCACAATCCCCCCGTCGATGGGGTGGTAATTTAGTCGCCTTCTCTTTACAGAAGGCGAGAGCCAAATCGGCATATTCGGGGGGAATGCGCACGGTGGAGACCTGGTCTGGACTTTCCACCGTAGTAGCACCAACGGAAACCCCTAAACACCTACCTGAGCATTCTCGCGACCACCCCGTGAGAGCCCTCTGTGGCCAAGAAACAGTGGGGTTATGACAAACTAACCAGGGTAGGCCTAGCACCACAGAATACACAGGAGAATCAATAAGGAAAAGACTAATCTTCTCCTTTTGACCCTCCTGCGTTATCATACACAAAGGTGCGGTTACCTCCCTGATAAACCCTGACCCTAATGGTCGACTATCTAAGGCATGAATAGGGAAAGGGATAGGGATCCCTAAACTATGAGCTAGACTTTTATTAATGAAATTCCCAGCCGCACCTGAATCTACTAGCGCCTTATACTGGGAATGCAGTGAAAAATCAGGAAAAGCGACAGAGACAAACATTAGTGCAGCAGAGGGCTCTGGATGAGAATGGTGCCTACTCACCTGGGGTGACGCCAGAATGCCCTGCCTGCCCTCTCTATTCCCAGAGGAACCAACCCGGCACCGACCAGCAGTGTGCCCTCTGCGACCTTGAATGGTGCTCGAGCGGGAACACCCTCCGGTCTCCCTGTGCACCATCCCTCCCAATTCCATAGGTTCGGGAGAGAGGGTGCGGGAGGATGGAACAACCAGACCCCAATCTAGACATCCACGAGTAGCCAGCATGTTGTCCAGCTTGATGGACATGTCCACCAGCTGGTCGAAGGTGAGGGTGGTGTCTCTACAGGCCAGCTCCCGACGGACGCCCTCGCGTAGACTACAACGGTAATGGTCGATCAGGGCCCTGTCGCTCCATCCAGCGCCGGCAGCCAAGGTCCTAAACTCCAAAGCAAAATCCTGTGCACTCCTCGTCTCCTGCCTCAGATGATAGAGGAGCTCACCCGCTGCTTTGCCTTCAGGTGGGATATCGAATACTATCCGGAATTGGCGGGTGAACTCCTCAAAATGGTCCAACGCCGCATCCTCCCTTCTACACACAGCGCTGGCCCATTCCAGGGCTTTCCCGGTGAGGCACGAGACAAGGGCGTAACTCTTCTCACGCTCGGATGGTACTGGGGAGACCGTGGCTAGATATAAGTTCAGCTTAAGGAGGAAAACCTGGCAGCCGGCAGGATCTCCGTTGTATCCCGTGGGTAGGGACAAATGGATCTTCGATTCCGGAGAGGAAAAAACGTTCACGGGAGATTCCGGTTGTGATGATGGTGGCGCTGGAGAAACTCCCTGTCTCTCCCAGCGATCCATTTTCTGGACAATATGATCCATGACGGAGCTGATACAGTCAAGCTCCCTCGCTTGTTCCTGAATGCGTTCCTCCAGCTCCATGGGCATAGTGTCCTCTCCTGCTGACTTCATATATTGGTCAGAGATTCTGTCAGGCATAGGTGTATAGGTGGCAGGGAAGTCAGGCGCAGGAGAGTCAAACGGAGTATAAAATGGAGTCTTTTAATAAAGTTCACGGAGTATGCTCCATAACACTAAAATGTACATAAACAAACAAACATGGGTACGAGGACCCCGACGCGCAACTATACAACATCAAACTATACTGAAAATAAAACAATCTCTGACAAAGACATGAGGGGAAACAGAGGGTTAAATACACAACAGGTAATGAATGGGATTGAAAACAGGTGTGTGGGAAGACAAGAAAAAAACAATGGAAAATGAAAAAAGGATCAATGATGGCTAGAAGACCGGTGACGTCGAACGCCGAGCACCGCCCGAACAAGGAGAGGCAACGACTTCGGCAGAAGTCGTGACATTGTGAAGGACAAAGTCATGGTCAACATAACACAGGCAGACGCTCTCCTGTTCAGCGCCAGAGACATCATGAGTACCATCAACAATTACTGGAAATTGTACAGTCTGAAGAGACCTAATCTCAGCTGCAATGCCTCAAATGACTGTATTGGGCATGATGTTCAAAATGTCATTCTATGCTTTGGGGCCTGTGTACATTGTGGTACGCTCTGTTAACCACTTCAGTAAAAGCTGGTATATATTCCCACTGTCATCAGTTTGGCATCTAAAGGCTTGTCGCTGTCTTGCTACATGCTGCACCAAACTAACAATTTTCATCAAGCAATGCCTGGCGTCCTGCTGCCGTTTACCCCACACGCTGGATAACTGGGCACTGATTGGGTTTATCTGGTGTGCTGTTTACAGTTACAAAGTGGTGATGGGTTTGGCAGTTTTGATGTGCTGTGATTTGTACAATGAATTTTCTCCAGTTCCTAAATCCTGCACTAATGAAGGCAGCATCTGCTCTCTGGCCAAAATATGGCTGGCTTGAAAACTCTTGGCTACAGTGAAAACACAACACTCCTTTTATTGAGGGATTATAATGTAGCCAGGAGAAATTGCGAAACCGCTTCTACATTTACATTTAAGTCATTTAGCAGACGCTCTTATCCAGAGCGACTTACAAATTGGTGAATTCACCTTCTGACATCCAGTGGAACAGCCACTTTACAATAGTGCATCTAAATCATTAAGGGGGGTGGTGAGAAGGATTACTTATCTTATCCTAGGTATTCCTTGAAGAGGTGGGGTTTCAGGTGTCTCCGGAAGGTGGTGATTGACTCCGCTGTCCTGGCGTCGTGAGGGAGTTTGTTCCACCATTGGGGGGCCAGAGCAGCGAACAGTTTTGACTGGGCTGAGCGGGAACTGTACTTCCTCAATGGTAGGGAGGCGAGCAGGCCAGAGGTGGATGAACGCAGTGCCCTTGCTTGGGTGTAGGGCCTGATCAGAGCCTGGAGGTACTGCGGTGCCGTTCCCCTCACAGCTCCGTAGGCAAGCACCATGGTCTTGTAGCGGATGCGAGCTTCAACTGGAAGCCAGTGGAGAGAGCGGAGGAGCGGGGTGACGTGAGAGAACTTGGGAAGGTTGAACACCAGACGGGCTGCGGCGTTCTGGATGAGTTGTAGGGGTTTAATGGCACAGGCAGGGAGCCCAGCCAACAGCGAGTTGCAGTAATCCAGACGGGAGATGACAAGTGCCTGGATTAGGACCTGCGCCGCTTCCTGTGTGAGGCAGGGTCGTACTCTGCGGATGTTGTAGAGCATGAACCTACAGGAACGGGCCACCGCCATGATGTTGGTTGAGAACGACAGGGTGTTGTCCAGGATCACGCCAAGGTTCTTAGCGCTCTGGGAGGAGGACACAATGGAGTTGTCAACCGTGATGGCGAGATCATGGAACGGGCAGTCCTTCCCCGGGAGGAAGAGCAGCTCCGTCTTGCCGAGGTTCAGCTTGAGGCTTCTCTTGAAACATCAACACTGTTGGCAAGAGTTTGCGGTTCTATAAGTTGTGGGTGTGGCTGATATGGTTTTGTGCCATCACTGAGGTAACTGGACAATGCTGTGCCACTGTCTGTACTGGAGCTGCTGGCAACAAGTTTGACACCTGGTCCTGCCGGGACTGTGACACTGTCATCTGAGGTTTCTCTCCCTGGCTCTTTCCCATTCAACTCCCTCACTGACTCAGTCTGTCTCCTAGAAAATAAATACTACTGGTACCCAAAACTACACAATTAATCTCAACAGCAATACCATTGCCTTAAACAAATCTTGGTTCAGTCACCAGTTTACGTTGAGAGTGGTGGTATCCATGGCGTTGTCCAATTATGTCGCTATTTTACAAGCGAAAAAGAGAGAACCTTTCATAATGTTAACAAAGACTCAACAAACTTACCTGAGACTCCCCGTCTCTGCCAGTCTGTCCCTGCCTATCTGTCCCCATCTCTGCTGTCTGTGTGCCATCTGTTGCCTGCTCTGCCTAATGACATTATTATGAAACAATGCCATTATGAACATTTTATCAACTAGTCTTAGAGATATTAGGCTACTAGGGTTCTTACTTTGCGTTTTGGTGTACAAAAAATGCTCTGATGGCAGTCTTTTAAAAATGTTCAGCCATTTTTCTACCTGGCTGGCTGGATACACACATACATACACAGTGTGCAGGTTATTTACTGTAGGAGATTCTATCATTCTATAATGGGCTTCAATCTACCAGGTTGCTAGCTAGTCAGCTAGCAAATGTGAAAAGGATTGCAGTGACTGTAACACTTGTCCTCCTCCTCTTCTGATGAGGAGGAGTAGTAGGAAGGATCGGAGGACCAATGCGCAGCGTGGTAAGTGTCCATATTGTTTAATAAGAATAATGAACACTGAACAAAACAATAAACGACAACGTGAAATAACAAAACCGAAGCAGTTCCGTGTGGAACAAACACTGACTCAAAAGTGACTCAAAAGTGAAACCAGGCTACCTAAGTATGGTTCTCAATCAGGGACAACAAATGACAGCTGCCTCTGATTGAGAACCATACCAGGCCAAACACAGAAATGCCAAATCATAGAAAAAGGAACATAGACAACCTACCCAACTCACGCCCTGACCATACTAAAACAAAGACATAACAAAAGAACTAAGGTCGGAACGTGACAGTACCGCTACAAAGTATTAACTTAAGGGGGCTGAATAATTTTGCACGCCCAATTTTTCAGTTTTTCATTTGTTAAACAAGTTTGAAATATCCAATAAATGTCGTTCCACTTCATGATTGTGTCCCACTTGTTGTTGATTCTTCACAAAAAAATACAGTTTTATATCTTTGTTTGAAGCCTGAAATGTGGCAAAAGGTCGCAAAGTTCAAGGGGGCCGAATACTTTCGCAAGGCACTGTATCTATAGGCTACATCAAATACGTGCAAACACACCTGTGTGGCATATCACAAAGCCATCCTCTGTAGCTACACCCAAGGACCACATGCCATGAGATATCCTATCAGTGTGACAGGAACCATACCTACCAATGTGATTGATGTGCATATATCGGTATTGATACTGTAGACCTACTTGTTAAAAACAGAGCTGGTTGGTGGTACTTCATGCTCAACAAAAATAATATAGTATGTCCTTGACATGCTCAAAGAAATATGTAATTTATCAAATAGTATTCCAGGCTTGCTAAAGAGACCAAAATGTGTATGCAAAGGTTAATGTAGTGTCCTCTGACATTTTCTCAGTCTTTTTTAGCTGTAGCCTCCTCACGTAAATGATATAAGTACTGGTGGCACTCATTGGATCTGATTAATTTGATTAAATACAAGTTAATCTTTGAGGAATACAACACAGAACCACTCATCCTCACCCACACACCTTAGTGCTCCCGTCTGTAAACTGATGCTGCCCATCCCCTCAATTGATGAACCACACCTAACATGCAAATATGATCCATTGGTTCGGAGAAGACTTTACTATGACTGCAGAGAAAATGCCGTGTTGTGTTGAACGTGTTCGGTATGAATAGGGCCCTGAGTTATACCTGACCTGTAAGGGGTGTGTAACTGGTGGCAGTGAAGTCAGACGCAGGAGAGCAGAACTAGCTTGGATGAATAAGTTGCCCAAAGTAAACGGCCTGCTCCTCAGTCTCAGTTGCTAATATATGTATATTATTATTAGTATTGGATAGAAAACACTCTAAAGTTTCTAAAACTGTTTGAATGATGTCTGTGAGTATAACATAACTCATATGGCTGGCAAATCAAAATAGGAAGTGAGAAATCTGAGCTTTGTATGTATTCACCGCAGTCCCCAATGAAATCCCCTTGAGATATTAATGATGTTGCACTGCCTTGGGGTTCCCCTAGATGTCAACCATCTATAGAAATTTGAATGAAACCTCTGCTGTGTTGTGGGAGTGAATGAGAGCAGAATCAATCATGTGTCTGGCAGTCAGCCATTTTCTGATCACGCGCATTCCTTATGGTATCCACTTGTGTTCCATTGCTCATGAAGATACAAAGGAATAGTCCGGTTGGAACTTCATTGAAGCTATATGTTATTAAAAATATCCTAATCATTGATTATGTACTTAGTTTGAAATGTTTCTTCGACCTGTAATATAACTAAGTTTTTGTCCGACGTAACGCTGACCAGAATGAGCGTTTGGATATGTATACCAAACGCGCTAACAAAAGAAGGTATTTGGACATAAATAACGAACATTATCAAACAAAACAAACATTTATTGTAGACCTGGGATTCGTGGAGTGCTTTCTGATGTAGATCAAAGGTAAGGGAATATTTACCATGTAATTTCTTGTTTATGTTAACCTCAACATGGCGGCTATTTTGACTATTTTTCTGAGCGCCGTCTCAGATTATTGCATGGCTTGCTTATTCCGTAAAGTTTTTTTGAAATCAGACACAGCGGTTGCATTAAGGAGAGGTATATCTATAATTCCATGAGTATAACTTGTATTATCATCTACATTTATGATGAGTATTTCTGTTGAATGATGTGGATATGCAAAATCACTGGATGTTTTTGGAACTAGTGAATGTAACGCGCCAATGTAAACTCATATTTTGATAAATATGACCTTTATCAAACCAAACATGTATTGTGTAACATGAAGTCCTATGAGTGTCATCTGATGAAGATCATCAAAGGTTAGCGATAAATTTTATCTCTTTGTGCTTTTTGAAACTCCTCTCTTTGGCTGGAAAAAAAGGGCTGTGTTTTTCTGTGGCTATGTGGTGACCTAACATAATCGTTTGTGGTGCTTTTGCTGTAAAGCATATTTGAAATCGGACACTGTGGTGGGATTAACTTCTTGCGTCGCACAATCCCAGATCCGGGATTCTATTTATAGCCTCAAGCTCATTAGCATAACGCAACGTTAACTATTCATGAAAATCGCAAATGAAATGAAATAAATATATCTGCTCTCAAGCTTAGACTTTTGTTAACAACACTGTCATCTCAGATTTTCAAAATATGCTTTTCAACCATAGCTAAACAAGCATTTGTGTAAGAGTATTGAGCGCTAACATAGCTATAAGCCTAGAATTCAGCCAGCAACATTTTCACAAAAACAAGAAAATCATTCAAATAAAATAATTTACCTTTGAAGAACTTCAGATGTTTTCAATGAGGAGACTCTCAGTTAGATAGCAAATGTTCAGTTTTTCAAAAAAATATTATTTGTGTAGGACAAATCGCTCCGTTTTGTTCACGTTTGGCTATGAAAAAAACCTGTATCCAGTTATAGCCTCAAGCTCATTAGCATAACGTAACGTTAACGATTTCTGAAAATCGCAAATAAAATGAAAATAATGCGCCTGCTCTCAAGCTTAGCCTTTTCTTAAAACTTCATGTGGATGTTGATCCCCACTTGGGAACTTTCCCTAACACCCTCAGCTGGAATGTGGCGCATGGAACGCAAAAAATATTCTTAAAAATATTTAACCTCCACACATTAACAAGTCCAATAGCTTAAATGAAAGATAAACACCTTGTTTATCTACCCAGCAAGTCCGATTTCTAAAATGTTTTACGGCAAAAACATAGCACATATTTATGTCAAACCACCACCAAAGACACAGCTAATTTGCATAGCCAAGTTGAACAAAATATGCAATCAACAAACGCAGGATTAAAAGAAAAATAAATCACTAACCTTTTGAAATCTTCATCAGATGACAGTAATATAACATGTCACACAGTACATTTATGTTTTTTTCAATAATATGCTATATATATCCATAATTCTCTGTTTACAATTACGCATTGTTCAAAAAATGCTACTCAAATGTCCGGAGAAATGACGATAGCTCCGGCAGATAACGTCAGATAACAAGCAATACACATCATAAACTTTAACTAAATATGCATGTTCTACATATATATAGAAAGATACACTTCTTCTAAATGCAATCGCTGTGTTACATTTATTTTTAACGTTACAGAATTCGTTCACTAGGCTATAATATGAGTCGGCGCTCAGAAATTAGCATGATGGCTCCTCTATCTTGGAGTCCACAGAAACCCAAATTTAACACATAAATATTCCCTTACCTTTGCTGTTCTTCCATCAGAAGACCTGGAAGGAATTATACTCACCAAAAATATTGTTTAGTTGTGAAGTCTGTGTCTTTCGGTTATCAAACACGGCATATTTCGGTTGAAATGCAGCCAAAAGTCAAGCGGATGCGCACCAAAACGTCGAATTTACATATTATATGTCGACTAAACTTGTCAAACTATGTTCATAACCAAGCTTTAGCATGTTATAAAGGTGCACAACAATTCTCAGGACGAACAGAAACACACGCGTCGTTTAATTAGTCTAGGAAAAGAGTGAGCATCGGCGGAGAGCGCGCATGAATGTGACCTTTTTTTCCCGTGACCGAAAGGTTTCGGGCCGCCAAAACTCTCGTGAGCGTGCTATTCTCACAATGAGAAGCCCCATTGAAAGCAGACATCGCGCTGAAGACATAGAAACTGTTCCCAGGTCTGTAGGCGCTTGGGAAGGGTGGGGGCGATGACGTCAAAGTTGGGCCAACTTTTATGATGACAAGAGAGAGTTTGGGAGAATGACTGCCCTGAGAGTTCTGCTTTACATACAGACATAATTTCAACGGTTTTAGAAACTTTAGAGTGTTTCCTATTCAATAATATTTTTTATATGCATATATTAGCAATTTTTGAAAGATTTTTTTTCTGTTTAATATGGGCACGCAATTACTCCAAAGGGGGCAGCAGACAGCCCTATCCTTAACAGGTTTTAACAACACTGTCATCTCAGATTTTCAAAATATGCTTTTGAACCATAGCAAATCACTAATTTGTGTAAGAGTATGCTAAGCTAGTTTAGCATTTTGAGTAGCATTTAGCACGCAACATTTTCACAAAAACCAGATAACCAAATAAATAAAATCATTTACCTTTGAAGAGCTTCGTATGTTTTCAATGAGGAGACTCTCAGTTACATAGCAAATGTTCAGTTTTTCCTGAAAGAATCTTTGTGTAGGAGAAATCGCTCCGTTTTGTACATCACATTTGGCTACCGAAACGAACCAAAAATTCAGTCACCAAAACGTCAAACTTTTTCCGAATTAACTCCATAATATCGACCGAAACATGGCAAACGTTGTTTGGAATCAATCCTCAAGGTGTTTTTTCACATATCTCTTCATTGATATATCGTTCGTGGAAGCCTGCTTTCTTCTCTGAATTCCATGGAAAAATACTTGCATCTGAGGTTTGCGCACCAATTTCGGCGCAGGACACCTGGCGGACACCTGGTAAATGTGGTCTCTTATGGTCAATCTTCCAATGATATGCCTACAAATATGTCACAATGCTGCAGACACCTTGGGGAAACGACAGAAAGGGCAGGCTCATTCCTCTCGCATTCACAGTCATATAAGGAGACAATGGAAAACGGAGCCTCAAAAATCCTGCTGATTTCCTGGATGCCGTTTCATCTTGGTTTTGCCTGTAGCTCACGTTCTAGGGCACGCACAGAGAATATCTTTGCAGTTCTGGAAACGTCAGAGTGTTTTCTTTCCAAAGCTATCAACTATATGCATAGTCGAGCATCTTGTTGTGACAAAATATTGCGCTTAAAACGGGCACGTCTTTTTATCCAAAAATTATATAGCGCCCCCAGAGTTTCAAGATTAACAAACAGATTAGCTTTAAAATGGTATGAGATACATGTATGTTTGAGGAATTTCAATTATTTGATTTTTGATGTTTTGAAATTGGCGCCCTGCACTTTCACTGGCTGTTGTAATATCGCTCCCGTTAACGGGATTGCAGCCATAAGAAGTTAACTAACCTCCAGATGAGCTTAAATGCCATACAATTCTCCTTCTGTGGCGTCCAACCGATCACTGACCGCACCTGCTCGCCTGTCCAGCATCACTACTCTGGACTGCTCTGACTTAGAATACGTGGACAACAACAAATACCTAGTTGTCTGGTTACACTGTCAACTCTCCTTCCAGACTCAAACATCTCCAATCCAAAATTAAATCTAGAACTGGCTTCCTATATTGCAACAAAGCATCCTTCACTCTTGCTGCCAAACATACCCTCCTACCGATCCTCGACTTCGGTGATGTCATCTATAAAATTGCCTCCAACACTCTAACTCAACAAACTGGATGCAGTCTATCACAGTGCCATCCGTTTTGTCACCAAAGCCCCATACACTACCCACCATTGCGACCTGTACACTCTCGTTGGTTGGCCCTTGCGTCATACTCGTTGCCAAACCCACTGGCTACAGGTTACAAGTCTACAAGTCTCTGCTAGGTAAAGCCCCACCTTATCTCAGCTCACTGGTCACCATAGCAGCACCCATTCGTAGCATGCACTCCAACAGGTATATCTCACTAGTCACCCCCAAAGCCAATTCCTCATTTGGTCGTCTTTCCTTCCAGTTCTCTGCTGCCAATGACGGGAATGAACTGCAAAAATCTCTGAAGCTGGAGACTCATATCTCCCTCACTAGCTTTAATTTGCTCAGTTAGTCGGGCCTCAATGTAGGCAAAGGGGAATATTTACTTGGCAATATTAATTTACTTTAGGCACGCAATTTTGTATTTTTTTCATTATATAGGCTAGTCTACATGTGATTGTATGGTTTGTCTATTTGGAAACGTCTTGTTAATCGTTTTCGTTTTTTGTGTTGCACTACTTAGTCTGGGTTCAGTTACTACTGTAACATAAATAGTTCATTTAAAGCAGTCTCCTGGAATGTACGGGACAGTGGGCATGTGGTCAAGAGGAAGAAAATCCTAACATTCTTAACAGGAACGTCATTGGGATTTGGCTTATTGACTAGCATCTCCATAATGTTAGCATCCGCCATAATTTTTCTAGTCTTTGTCGTGTCTTCTTGTTTACCGTTTTGTCTCATTTTCCTGGTTCCAGACATATTCAATAATGTACCCCGGATGTTGCTAGTGTCAGTAGGTGTGTAAAATGTGTTCTCATTTTGATAGATAAAAGGTTAAAACATAAAAGTATCAGCCCTTAGTGGAGAGGCCTCGGAACACGTCTTTACTTAGCCATGTTGAAACCACACCCCCAACTGTATGTTCTTAATTTCTTCGTTCAGCCATGACTCTGTGAAACATAAGATATTATAGTTTTTAATGTCCGGTTAGTAGGATATGTGCTTTCAGTTCGTCCCATTTATTTTCCAGCGATTGAATGTTAGCTAGCAGAATGGAAGGCAAAGGCAGATTAGCCACTTGTGGACTGATCCGCGCAAGGTTCCCTGATCTTTTGCCTCAAAATCTCTGTTTCCTTCTCCAGCGAATCACAGGGATCGGGGCCTGATCGGGTGTCTGCAGCATATCCCTCGCGTCCGAATAATTGAAGAAGAACTCCTCGTCAAATTTGAGTTGAATAATCCCAGTTCTGATGTCCAGAAGCTCTTTTCAGCCATAAGAGACGGTAGTAGCAACATTGTGTACAAAACAAGTTAGGAATAATGCAAAAGGAATAATGCAAAAAAAATACCCTCCGGCGCTATCGTAATAATGAAGATTCTCTCGTGCTGTGCTACGATGTAGGGATTGGAGGCATGTGCTTTGTCAGTGGCTGTGATGTAGGTTTCAGCCAGGAGTTAATGGACAGTCGGAAGAGCGAATTAAATGGTTGGAGTGACATCGCAGCTTCAAGTGGTTTCATATTTCAAATTCTATGTCACACAGGTGCAAAACATGTACTACTGTGTCCGTGGGAACTAGGGCCATATTGCTCTACGTTGTGCACAGACTTTTTTTAAGCGAAAGTGATTGATCAGAACTGGTAGCAAACCATGCAGACCCCCTAAACAAAGGACTTTACAACTAAGAGGTTTTAAATGTCAATTTCCTATAGAATGTAACATACTGGACTATGTAATAACTTACTTTGAGATGGCGATTGGGTCAAAAAGGGTGTCTGGCACTTGATAGTCTACATTTCAGTGTTCTTAAAACTTCTGTGTTGTTATCTTTTTGGATTTATTGATGTTGTCACAGCAGATTTCCTCCTCTGAAGAGGTGAAACAAGGATCAGACCAATATGCGGCATGGTAAGTGTCCATGGTATTTAATATGAAAACTCAACATGAACACAAATTTCAAAACAACAAAGTGAACTGGCAACGAACCAGTCCCGTGTGCCACAAACACTGACACAGGAAATAATCACCCACAAAATACCCAAAGAACATGGCTGCCTAAATATGGTTCCCAATCAGAGACAACGATAAGCACCTGCCTCTAATTGAGAACCAATCTAGGCAACCATAGAGTTACATAAACACCTAGAAAGGTGAACAGCCCCATAAACATACAAAACCTCTAGACAGGTAAAAAAACACATACATCACCCATGTCACACCCTGACCTAACCAAAATAACAAGGAAAACAACGAACACCGAGGTTAGGGTGTGACAGATATGTTGTAAATGTTTTATTCTACATTTTCTTTGGAAAAATTTGTCAACAAGGCATTCTTTACTATTTTACAGAAATATGGAAAATGTGTTTATCCAAAATCTGCTCGGAGTAAGTTCCGTACTGAAGTGTCATAACAAAAGGAAAACAAAATATTAAGGCTGAATTAATCCAACATCACATAATTGCGCATTTTAATATAATATTTCCGAAAAACATACACACACAAAATTATATTATTTGTGTCTACAGTCAACTGGTAAAAGTGTATTGCTATTTGATTAAGTGGAAATAAAATTTCAGTGCATGGTCTTAACATGTTTTTTTTATTCACAAACTACTTAAATTGGTGTTTGAATTCAAATTGTTTAAATAAAAAACAAACGTTAGGCAAACCTGTATGGATGGAGCATCACTGCCCTCTTGGATGTGGTGTGGTTGTGCCGGTCACAGACGCTGGACCTCTGCTCTACCCGACCCTTCTCTACTCCCCCTGTGTGTTTGGTCACACTGATGATTTAATCAACCTGCATCCAAAATGGCACCCCATTTCCTATATAGTGCACTTCTTTTGAACAGAGCCCTTTATAGAGTACATGGAGCAATTTAGGATGCAGACAAAGAGCACAACAAGAGTGTCTGCTCCACCGGCCTGCCTGCACTCACGTGGAGTATTTCATATTTCCCTTGACTTGACATGCAAATAGCCGATTTACTCTGACTGGACCCAAACCCATCTAAGAGACCCAAATGTGTATGCAAAGACTACTAATATTTTTGTAAAGTTTTCAGACTTAATGATTGCCAGATTGTTTCTCCTCTCCAAAAAGTAAAATACACGAGTTAGGTCATCAAGCTTTTATTGAATATGAAGAATAACAAAAGAAAGAAAATGTAATATAGACATATTTTTTTACATTTGAAAAAAATGTGGGTCTTATTGTCCCCATCGCACTATTAAATACAGACACAAAGATGACATGTGAAGAACTAGCAAGAACATTGATATGTAACATTTCCAGATAAGACAGAATTAGTCAAACAATGTGTTTCAAAATTCTGGATTTCCTAAGTATTCGAAACTGACAACTGGAAACATCCGACCATTTTTTTGTAAAGTTCTGGGAATATTGCAACCCTAATCAAAACACATCTATATTGTCTACAACTACCAACCTCTTTACAAATAATCACCTAACATTTGTAGACAACAAAAGGTTACAATTAGCCCGCTGTATCAGGTGAAACTAGGGGGTATCAACTCTCACTCAGAGACCTCTGATACAGGGAAGTTTCCCAGCCCTGTGGAGGTAGAGGAGGGGCTGCACAAACCCACTGACAACACTGATGAAGAGACAAATATATGTGGCATAAAGGAACTGCCCCAAATCTAAGATTCCAATAAAAGGGACAACCACCACCCATGGGAGGTAGTTTACCATCATAGACACCATGATAATCAAAATGATCTTAAATGCCCTCATCTTCATGTTATTTGTCCCCTCCCTCTCTCTCTCCCCTTCCCCCGGCCCAGGCTGTTTCAGAGTCCTGAGAACTGAGAGGCAGTAGAATAACATCAGTGAAAGTAAGACCAGAACTTCACACAAAGACATATAATATATGACAATTTGTTGTTCTTTTACAAACACAGAAGTAAAACAGAATCCAATCAAATACAGCCAAACCAATCCAGAACACCCCACCTTGTATCTCAGGGGTCTGTACTTCAGGAAGACCACAGGGTGGACCACTGCCAGGTAGCGCTCAAAACATATACAGCACTGGAACAGGGGGCGGCCAGGGAGTAGAAAACCACTAAAGAATGTAATTAGAGCTAGGAGAGGAGGAATAGGGAGATGTATGTAGACAAAAACAAAGACAGCAGACAGGCAGTAGAGGATCTCAGATACAGCCAAGTTGAGAGCGAAGAACTCTGAGGCCACCGTCCCTCCGGCTCCGGTCAGTATCAACCACAGCACGTAGCCATTGGTGAGTAGACTCAGGATGAGGTTGACTGCATAGCAAGGTGTTGAGAAAGCATAATCAAGCTCCAGGTGGTCAAAGAGGACAGAAGAACGGTTGGAGGAGTTCATGTTTTTTCAGTTTGGAAGTACCGGCTTTAACATTCCAATGATCAGTGCAAAAGAGACACAGAGAGAGAGAGAGAGAGAGAGAGAGAGAGAGAGAGAGAGAGGTGACAATAACACCACCACGTTAAGTCTTCATATCAAAGGCACGTTAGAAAAACATACTTCAGAAAATCAGTCAATGCCTGCTTTTTCTGACAAAAATAACCTACATTGAATCGAAAGGAATTGAAATACAAGCATTTCACTCAGTTACACTGCTAATATCAGTGACTGAAAATAATCATCAAACCTGGCCTCTGTGATTGGTGTGTCCTCTCTTCTCTGTTGTTTTGCGTTTGTGTCTCTCCTTAGAACTGAGCTAGGGACTTCTATTGGCTGTATCAACTACCTGCCAACACACCTGTGTGGTATATCACATTGACAACCTCTGGAGCTACACCTAAGGACCACATGTCATGCAAATATCCTACTCAGCGAGACAGGAACCACACGTATAAATATGATTGATGATGATGTGTTGCTGTTGCTACTGTGGGCCTATTTGTTAAACACAGATTTGGTTGGTTGTACTACATCCTAGCCGATAATAATATATTTTAATGATATGCTACAAGAAACACAAGTTGTATTCGAGGCTTACTGTAGATACAGAGTTCTAAGGAGTCCAACATGTATATGCAAAGGTCAATGTTGTGTCCTCTGA
This sequence comes from Oncorhynchus masou masou, assembly GCF_036934945.1. Lineage (NCBI taxonomy): Eukaryota > Metazoa > Chordata > Actinopteri > Salmoniformes > Salmonidae > Oncorhynchus > Oncorhynchus masou. The sequence continues at coordinate 7,957,101 of NC_088231.1, read as the reverse complement.
CATTTGCTCTATCTTTGTTAGCTGTCAGGACCAGGTTACGAACTCGGGTCTCTGGTGTGAGAAACAGTCACTTAGTAAACTGAGCCACTAATAGTCAGCAGAACCCAGAAGATGAGGCAGACACAGCAGTACTAGAGACGGTGATTTAATAAAGAAAAAAGGAAAAGATCTTCAGGCAAAAATATAAATCCACAACTTCAACTATAGAGCCTTTCTACCAGTGTCAAGAAGAGAGGGAACCTTTAGAAAACGCTGACGTCATTTTCTGTTTAGAACCTGTGGTAAAATGTGTAAGGAGCAGTACTCTCGTGAATAAAATCTGCTGTTTGACTTTAAGACTGGGATCTGTCCATTTTTATAAAATAAGGGTCATACAAATCCTTATGAATTGACAGAGTGTTTAATTTTACTTGGGTGTTAAAACATAGAGGAATTCCATTCCTGCAACAGTCTTCTTCCACGTAAGCCGACAGCATCTAATGAACCTCAAGGCTGAAGGCACTCTGACTTCTGCCTCCTGGTCCGGGAACAATGGAGGGGCATAGCCAAACTGACACTCGTGCGGGGACATACCAGTGGCGGAGGAGCGCAAGGTGTTGTGCGCGTACTCGGCCCAGACAATGAAGGACGACCATGTGGATGGGTTGTTGGAGACCATACATCTGAGGGTGGTTTCCAGCTCTTGATTCATCCTCTCGGTTTGGCCGTTGGACTCCGGGTGGTTCCCTGAAGATAGACTGGCAGTGGCCCCTATGAGTTGGCAGAAGGCCTTCCAAAACCTTGAGGTGAACTGGGGACCTCTGTCGAAAACCATATCTTGAGGAAGGTCGAGGACTCGGAACACATGGTTAAATGCCTTCATCTTCATGTTGTTTGTCCCCTCCCTCTCCCCTTCCCCCGGCTTGGGGCGTTTCAGAGTCCAGAGAACTGAGAGGTAGCAGAATGATATCACTAATAAAATCACGATGTAAGCGCTCATGGTCAGGCTAAAGTAGGGAGCAAGCAAACCCATGAAAAATATGTACAAACAGAACCAGATCACAACCAACCAGACTAAAACAGTGATTCTGACCCTGTATCTGAGGGGTTTGTACTTCAGGTAGACTACAGGGTGGACCACCGCAAGGTATGGCTCCACACAGACACAGCACTGGAACAGGGGACCTATCAAGAAACCAGAGAAAAATTGCACAGCAGACCAAAGAAAAACATCTTTGAAGTTGTAACTCACCAAAGATGTCAAACAGGCAGACAATCATTTCAGACATGGTCAGGTTGAGAGAGAAGAACTCTGAGGCCATCGTTCCTCCGGCTCCAGTCACTATCAGCCACAAGATGTAGACATTGGTGGGGAATCTCAGAACGAGGTTGATCGCATGGAACAAAACAAATAAGGTCTCCGGTTAAGATGTCAGGCCGGTGGTGTTAAATAAGAAATCTGGTTTTGTCACACTTGGACCACTGTCCAGTCAAATGGTCAAGTGCTACGAAGAGGGATATAGGCAAATTACAGTTTTCCCAGAACAGAACGTCACGGCAGACCTTTAAATGTACACAGAGCTAGCATCACTGACATGCAAGTCAATCTCTCCTGGAGAGGATAGATTGACTGCATCACGACTAATCTTTGTGAGTGGGTGTTGGAGGAAATTATAGTTGAAATGATTAATTATGTATACATTTCTATTAGAACTATTAAGTTTTAATACTATTATGTTATGGTATGAAATGTATGGGTTTTTGGTTAAACTAGGACTGAAAATGTAGTTAAAACAAATTAATTGTCTGTACCTTGTGGGTTTAATGGAGAAGGATGGTATATCCTGGAGAGTGTCTTTTAGACAGATTGGAATGTTTGTCTCCTACTCCCCTCATAAAGCAATCTCCAGACCTGAAGACACTGCGCTATTGTGTGGATCGGAGAGAGTGTGAGAACTGATGACGTCATTTTATCTACTCTTTAAAATGTTCTTTGTATTTTAGGTGAGTACTCTCTTGAATTAAACGCTGTTACCTGACTTTTAAGACCGGGGCTCTGTCCATTCTTATAAAAAATATTGGGTCTTCCAATCCCTTAGAATGCATTGACAGAGTATTTAATTATGATTGGGAAGCAATACAGAGGAATTTAGAATTCCTTCAACAGTGGGGTTAGCATGTACTAGCACACTGTAAATTCCTATATTAAAATTAAACACTCTGTCAATTCCTAAGAATTTGTAAGGCTTTTATTTGCATAAAATGGACAGAGAACAGTCTCAAAATCAATCAGCAGCGTTTATTCTCGAGAGTACTGAACGTGATACAGTTTACCACAGGTTATAAACTGAAAATGACGTCATTAGTTTTCGTACTACCCCGTCTCATCTCCACTCCAGTACAATGGCTGTATGGTTCTCAAGCCTTCCCACATCGTCTCACCCAACTTAGATAATTTATGACCGAGCCTAGGTCTGCCTGTGTAGATAAGCATTCCAGCCAGTCTGACGATAAATTCATTCATTTCTACCAAGGAACAGACAGTCATTGTTCTACTTCTTGATTGTATTTACACACATTATATTCAGTACTAGGATTAAAAGAAAATTCATACATCTATACAGTAACATAATAGTATTCTGATTAATCAGTCCTGATTGAAATGTATACATAATTAGTCATTATTGATAACAAATCCCTTAACATATCCACCTTATGATTAAATATTATACATCCAATCACACATCTAGTTTTATTAAAATATTAAAAAGCATACTTCTATTTTTATTAGAAATATTTCTTGTTGTCAAAATATCACCTAAACATAACCCAATACTTGCATTCACACTGACTGTTATTAGGCCAACATCAGAATCATAACTCATTCATCTATTTAGTTTTGAGGCATGTATTCTTCATTCCACTGGTCAGATCTTGGAATCAGTCCGTATCGCACCATCAGATTTCTCATTGATTTCTCCAGAGTCCTGGCAATTAGATATCTACTATCAAACCAATTAGTCAAAGAAATATCCACCCCAGAGTTTTCTGCCAAACCGTGAGCCAGGGTGGTCAAACCAGCTGAGGCTTCGGTCACTGATTCGTCTGTGCCATCGAGGAACAAACCATCGACACCCACTCTCACCCTTTCCAGCCAACAAACATATCCAAGATGAATTCTACTCTGCCAAGTCAATCATTACATCTCCGGTATAATTGACGAAGCACTGTAGATTATCCTAAATATAATTGATCCAGTTCACCTTCTTATTTGAGTGTGGAACATTAGAAAATACTTAACTCTAATCCTGCTACGATCTGATTTCTTGCTTTTAACTCGTCTGATATCCCCCGTAGAACCCCAATGTTATCAATATATACTCTCTCGTCAAACGACCCAGATGGAGGACTTCTTTTTTCCCGTTTGTCCAACTTCATGCCTTGGTGTTGAATGAGTGTGAAAGGCATTCCCAAATGTACAAGGGAGCATAATCCTGTCCAATCTGCCGGTAAAACCTGGCCCTAACATCATTCCCCCACACAACCTCCAGATGTTAGCCCTGGCCCACTCTACCTTATTGAAATCCCCAGAATTCAACCAGCCTGTCAAATTAGACATGGTCTCGTCAGTGGTAATATTCTCTGTACAATTGCAGGTACTAACTTCCCCTACATATTTCCCAAGAGTACTGTACCGGGCCAAACAGTAATAATCTCCTTTGGTCACTGTAAAGGGAGGAAGTCTTGATTTAAGGGGAACCTGTGGATATAAATAGTGCAAATCAATGCAACTGTCATTATCTGGCATTCCTGCTTTCGTGAACAGCTTTACCATACTGGCCTAACCTCCTCGACCCGGAACCGTACTAGGGTGTCGACCACAAACTGGTCATATCCAACTTACCATAACCCTAGATCCTCTTTCATTACCTTTTAAAGGGTAAGGCGTGTCTTTATGCAATTACATCCCTCTCTCCGGATTACAGTCAAAAACTCTCACCTTCACTATACTCCACCTCCTTCCATACTGGGTGAGTGGATTCATATAGCCCTCTCTCTCTGTATGAGCTATGACCTGTGTCCACGACCAACATGGGAACCTGTACCGATGTATACCATAATGGCTCAGTCCTAGACTGCCATGTAGTTAGAGACCCTATTTTGTCTACATAAAACTCCATTGAGACATCCTTCCCAATCTCTACTCTAACTTCCTGTCTACCCAGATTTAGGGATATCTTATGCTTGTTTGGAACAAAGTCCTCATCGTCTAAACCATGGGTCAAATTACCACTTTCCGCATACTCAGGTGGGACGTGCTGTATCAGGAATATGGCACCCACGATAAGACAGCTTAGACAAACAGCCCTCCGATGAATCCCCACCCTTTTCCTGGAAAACACATCACCAGCAAGAGTCCAAGACACACCTTCACTTCTATGAACGCTCACAGCTGGGGAAAAGTCAGGTAAAAGGGAATGTACCCTAAATGGTTGCGGTTCCTCTCCTACCTCTGTGATTGTTCGACAGTGTCAGTGTGTCCTATGCTCCTACAATGTGTGATATGCACCCCGGGAGCTCTTTCGGCTATCCTCAGCACGAAGGCAGTCACCAGGAGTGCTTGGTATGGCCCCGCCCACCATGCTGCTTCCCGTCTATTCTCCTCAGGGACTGGGTTGAGTGAATCACCTTATCCTGTAGTTCACCTGTAGTGCATACATCTTGGACATAATACAGGCTTGGTTAACAAACAGTATATCATATGTTCTATCTTTAACTTCTATGCCTACTTGTTAGCTAATTTCTTTCTTTCTTTTCTTTTTTTTTATCCAATAGGCCACTAAGTGTCCTATCCTAGACCACAACTTACCCATCCCGCTTTTGATACCTGGCTCTGCCCAGGTAACAACCTTATCTACCCTAAATAATGACTTAGGTAAGATTAGTAAATTATCCTTAAGTTCTGACATTATCATGTATGTCCAATTCTCCCTTTGGCGTCCATTCATATTTATCCTGTACCAATTCTCTGTCAAGTGTCGTATCTACTTTTAAGAGGTATCTGTGTTCATTTCCTCTCTGCTCTGTAACAACTATGTTTTGCTTCCAAATGTTAACCTCTCTGGGCAACCCGACACCCTAGTGTCCCACCTTGCCAACAATAAATGCAAATGCGCTACGCCAAATGCTAATAGCACTCGTTAAAACTCAAACGTTCATTAAAACACACATGCAGGGTACTCAATTGAAGCTACACTCATTGTGAATCTAGCCAACAAGTCAGATTTGTAAAAAGCTTTTCGGCGAAAGCATGAGAAGCTATTATCTGATAGCATGCAACACCCCGAAATACCTGAAGGGGACGTAAACAAAAGAATTAGCGTAGCCGGCGCTACACAAAACGCAGAAATAAAATATAAAACATTCATTACCTTTGACGAGCTTCTTTGTTGGCACTCCTATATGTCCCGTAAACATCACAATTGGGTCTTTTTTTCGATTAAAATGGTCCTTGTATACCCAAAATGTCCATTTATGAAGACTGTGTGATCCAGGAAAAAACACAGTTTCTAAACCCAACGTTATTTTTTTTTTATTAAAAAAGTTGCCTATAAAATTTGACAAAACACTTCAAACTACTTCTGTAATCCAACTTTAGGTATTATAAACGTTAATAAACGATCAAATTGATCACGGAGCGATCTGTATTCAATTTCAGCAAGTTTGGAAATCGTCGTCCACTTTCCCCCTTCCATAACTTCCTGCTGTGTACCTGACGACAGGATGTGCCTATTACTCATATGACCAAGGATTTACCTGAATAGAATTCACAACACTGGCAACATCGTGTGGAAGCTGTAGGAACTGTTAGCCGGTTGCTATCTATTATACCTTGCAATAGACAATACAGAGACTGGCGGATTGATTTTTTCTTTGTCGATTTTGTGATCAGGTTTCCTTGGGATTTTGACCACGAAACACGTTCTGTTACAGTCACAGACATCATTTAATTAGATTTCTAAGTTAGCACAGACATCGAACTCAGGGGTTAATATTTGAAACTGCATATTTCACGTGAAACTGCAATTCACGTGGGAGGTTAATTAACACATGTTAATCTGCTCACAATTGAAAAGGTGGTGTTAACATGTGAACTCTAAATATGAACATAAGGTTTCCCATGTAAAATTTAAGTTCAGCATGTGAAAACAGTTACTTCACATCTGAAAATATAAATTTGGCATGTGTTTTTTTTTTTGTAAGGGCTGCAAGCTGGAACAACTAATACAACACCATTTATGTTAAGTATTATGTCCACGAGAGATTAGGTCAGGCCAAATGTTTAACTTATTTAAATGTTGCGTCTATTATTATTTAACAAGACAGACAAACATGTGTTGTTTAACTTGAGCCTTTATTGGAGAAGAGAAAATGGAGGAAAATTATACAGAGTAATAATTCCTCACACATCATGATAGTTTAGAACACAGTGAATAGCATTAGTAGTACTAATTATGACAGAGTCATTATAAGATTTTATGCAAATCAATCAAACAGTCGATTTTCCAAAGTAAAAACAGAAAAATGTAATTTGTCCATGATATACTAGAACTATTCATGCAAATGAATACATTGTCTTTCTTAGAAGCCTCAATTATGTGAAATAATAAAGATTTATTTTCTGATCTTTCCACTGTCGGATAAACCCTGTAGGGTTAGCATTTACAAACAGTGATACAAATATAATATCAGTTTTAAATGTAAAAGTGATAGTGGTCTATAAGATCTACATAGTTGCTCAGCCTCCACCTGCTTACAGAAAACTCTGACGCCAGTTATAAAGTCTATGGACATTAGCCAGTCCTAAGAGAGTCATATAACATCACATTCAGTTTCTAATCATTTATAAATAACTGCATTTAAAGGTCAACAAGACTAACTTATTGATTATAAACGGAAGTTTATAACGTTATTTTCATTATATCTACTACTTATCTACTTTCTTAATATTATTTGTACGTTATCTATCACACAAGTATGTCCTTTTCCACTTTCACAAGGTTTGATATTGAAAATGATGTATGACAGTAATCAAATTACATCAAACTAAATATCTTATCGATGCCATACTTCATAGTAGTGACATCGAGCAGGACACTCACACTATTCACTACCTTCAGCTACGTTGTTGCCAAAACCTTCCCTCAGGGGTGTATCATCTGAACTGCATGTAAAACATCAAGTTGGTTGTTAGCCTATCCAGCACAGTGTCAAAGCCCTCCTTCTTCTAATTGACTATCAAGCGTTTGCATCACTGATCCCTTGCATGAATTTAGAAACTTCCTTAACTTTGGTCATATCTCTCTAGTCGCCAACTGTTAAATTGCTGAATGTGTCCCCCCATTGGATATGACGGATTTCTAGTAGCTTAGTTACTGAAAGTAGTGAGTCGTATAAGCACCCCGTAACAGGAAGTCATGTCTTCCTCAGAGACCTCTGATACATGGCAGTTTCCCAGCCCTGTGGAGGTAGAGGAGGGGCTGCATGAACCCAGTCACCACAGCAACGGTGAGAGACACAATCAAAGCCTGGTGTAATCTGGATCCCAAGTGCCCGTAAAGAGCTGCTACCAGCAGCATTGGGAGGTAGTTCATCACTAAAACTATTAGATTGATCAAAATTATCTTAAACGCCCTCATCTTCATGTTGTTTGTCACCTCCTTCTTACCATCCCCCGGCCTGGGGCGTTTCAGAGCCCAGAGAACTGAGAGGCAGCAGAATGACATCACTAATAAATTCACGATGTAAGCGCTCATGGCCAGTCTAAAGTAGGGAGCAAAGAAACCCATGAAAAATGTGGCCAAACAGAACCCAATCACAACCAACCAGACTAAACCAGTGATTCCGACCCTGTATCTGAGGGGTTTGTACTTCAGGTAGACCACAGGGTGGACCACCGCCAGGTAGCGCTCCACACAGACACAGCACTGGAACAGGGGCCGAGCAACTATCAAGAAACCCGAGAAAAATTGCACAGCACACCAAAGAGAAACTTTTGGGAGGTAAAAAGACAACAAAGAAAGGATGTCAAAAAGGCTGACAATGATTTCCGACATGGTCAGGTTGAGAGCGAAGAACTCTGAGGTCATCGTTCCTCCGGCTCTGGTCACGATCAGCCACAGGACATAGACATTGGTGGGGAAACTCAGGATGAGGTTGATTGAATGGGACACAACGAATAAGGTCTCTTGTTGAGATGTGAGGCCGGTGTTGTTGACCACAGATGGTAAATAAAAATCCCCCTCTTCAGAAGTGTTCATCTCCTCTCTGGGAGCTGCTTCTGTGGGTAGAGATGCAGGAGTGAACAACTGGGTTGTGTCCTGGAATGGATCTCAAATGGCACCCTTTTCCCTACATAGTGCACTACTTTTGAACAGAGTCCTGTGCCCTATTTTGGGAATAGGGTGCCATTTGGGACAGATCCTGGTTGTGGGAGAAGAGAGACACGATCAGATCAGAAACACACAAATGCATCAAGAGAAGATGATCATCAAGTTGTCACTTGAAACAACTTTACTCTTTACTTTATATTATCAAAGACACGACAGACAAATATATGTATGTAATGTCATACTGTGGTCAACATCTGAATATTCCAATATTCAGATTTAAGGCTGAAATTACAATTTTGCATCTTCCTATCAATTTTGAGATTTGTTAGTATTTTGGTCCATTAATATTAGTATTTTCAAAAAGTAATTATACTAATGTGAAAATCTTGATAAAAATGTATATTTTCTTTAGTTTATCACTACCTTCATCAAAATGTCATGAATATTAACCCCTTTACAATGGACATACATCCATACATCCATTTCAAAGCTCACTAAATTAAACTACACATAATCTAAAATGTAATCTGTGTAATACCCGAAAGTAATTATTTATCAGGAGATGACCATCTATGACAAACAAAGTGTTTTTTATTTAAAATATATGAAGTATTCCCTGAATCTGCTATAGTGATGAAACCACTCTCGCCCCGAAAGGCATGTGCTTTACCAGTGGCTGTGATGTAGGGTTCAGCCGGGAGTTTGGAGAGTCGGAAGATCAAATTAAATGGAAGTTGGGACATCCCAGCTTCAAGTGGTTTCAAATTTCACATCTTATGTCACACAGGTGCAAAAATATATTACTTTGTTTTTGGGAACAAGGGCTATCACTCAATTTAAGCCATTTCGATCTACGGTGTAGAACCGGTACCAAAGCATGCAGGTTCCCTAAACAGGGGAATTTACATGTAAGCAGTTGTAAAACCCCATTTCATAGAGAATGTAACAAAATGGATGAACAATTTTAATTGAAAAAATTATAATTTTTGTGTCTACATTCAACCGGTAAAAATTGATTGTGATATGATTAAGGGGAAATAAAATGCCTATTATGGAGTGGTGCCTGGCCTTAAAATAACATCTTTCTACATCTTATTGTTTTATTCAGAAACATATATATTGCATATTAATTGGGGTTTGAATTAAAAGAATTACATTTTAAAATAAAAAACAAACTGTCTAACCTGTATAGATGCAGCGTCCCTGTCCTCTGGGATGTGATGTGGTTGTGCCTGTCACAGACGCTGGACCTTATCCAAATCGCTGCTCTACCCAACCCTTCCCTGCCCCACCTGTTTGTTTCGTCACATTTTTATTTCAAACTGCATCCAAAATGACACCCCATTCCCTTTATAGTGCACTTCTTTTGACCATAGCCCTTTATAGGGTACAGGGTACTATTTTGGACGCAGACCTGAGCATCAACAAGAGGAGAGTCTGCCCCCCTTCCTGCATTCGCGTGGAGTATTTCATATTTCCCTTGACCTGACATGCAAATAGCCTGTTTACTCTGACTGGACTCAAACCCATCTAAGAGACACAAATGTGTATGCAAAGACCACTAATAGTTTTAATAAGTTTTCTGACTTAGTGATTGCTGGATTGTTTCCACTGTGTAAAAAGTAAAAGACATGAGTAATTCAACATAAGCAATTATTAAATATGAAGGATTCAAAAAAGAAAAAGAAAACATGCAAAAAAATCTGATTTTAAAAACATTGAAAACATGTTCGTCTCATCATCCCATCTCTCTATTAAATTTAAACACAAAGATGCAATGTGAAACACTAGCAAGAATATTGTCACACCTACTCCATCTTCCCCGCTCTAGCACTCAACGTCGCCAGTCTACTAACCAACGGCCCGAGCAACCATCATTACGCACACCTGGACCACATTATTTTCATTATTACTCTCCCTTTATTTAGCCGTCAGTAGCCAAAGGGAAGCACAGCCGAGAGCTGCCCATTGACACGAGCCTACCAGACGAGCTAAATTACTTCTATGCTCACGTCGATGGCCAGTACGACTGAAACATACATGAGCGGACAACTGTGTGATCACGCTCTCCGCAGCCGATGTAAGTAAGACCTTAAAACCTCTTGATACTACCCATCCCGTATCCGGGATCGTGAATACAGCCTCAGGCTCATTAGCATAACGCAATGTTAACGATTTCTGAAAATCGCAAATGAAATGAAAATAATATGCCTGCTCTCAAGCTTAGCCTTTTCTTAACAACACTGTCATCTCAGATTTTCAAAATATGCTTTTGAACCATAGCAAATCAAGCATTTGTGTAAGAGTATTGCAAGCTAGCTTAGCATTTTGCGTAGCATTTAGCACGCAACATTTTCACAAAAACCAGATAACCAAATAAAGAAAATCATTTACCTTTGAAGAACTTCGGATGTTTTCAATGAGGAGACTCTCAGTTACATAGCAAATGTTCAGTTTTTCCTGAAAGAATCTTTGTGTAGGAGAAATCGCTCCGTTTTGTACATCGCATTTGGCTACCGAAACGAACCGAAAATTCAGTCACCAAAACATCGAACTTTTTCCAAATTAACTTCATAATAATCGACCGAAACATGGCAAACGTTGTTTAGAATCAATCCTCAAGGTGTTTTTTCACATATCTCTTCATTGATATGCCGTTCGTGGAAGCCTGCTTTCGTCTCAGAATCCCATGGAAAAATACCAGCAGCTGAAAATGACGCACCAATTTCGACGGAGGACACCGGGCGGACACCTGGAAAATGTAGTCTCTTATGGTCAATCTTCCAATGATATGCCTACAAATACGTCACAATGCTGCAGACACCTTGGGGAAACGATAGATAGGGCAGGCTCATTCCTCTCGCATTCACAGCCATATAAGGAGACAATGGAAAACAGAGCCTCAAAAATCCTGCAGATTTCCTGGCTGCAGTTTGATCTTGGTTTTGCCTGTAGCTCCTGTTCTGGGGCACTCACAGTCACAATATCTTTGCAGTTCTGGAAAATTCAGAGTGTTTTCTTTCCAAAGCTATCAATTATATGCATAGTTGAGCATCTTTTTGTGACAAAATATCTTGTTTAAAACGGGAACGTTTTTCATCCAAAAATGAAATAGCGCCCCCAGAGTTTCAAGAGGTTAAAAGAGGTCAACATTCACAAGGCCGCAGTGCCAGACGGATTACCAGGACGTGTACTCCAGCATGTGCTGACCAACTGGCAAGTGTCTTCACTGACAATTTCAACCTCTGTCTGTCTGTCTGTAATATCAACATATTTCAAGCAGACCACCATAGTCCCTGTGCCCAAGAACACTAAGGTAACCTGCCTAAATGACTACCGACCCGTAGCACTCACGTACGTAGCCATGAAGTGCCTGGAAAGGCTGGTCATAGCTCACATCAACACTATAATCCCTGAAACCTTAGACCCACCCCAATCTGCATACCGCCGCAACAGATCCACAGATGATGCAATCTCTATTGCACTCCACACTGCCCTTAGCCACCTGGACAAAAGGAACACCAATGTGAAAATGCTATTCAATGACTACAGCACAGCGTTCAACACCATAGCGCCCTCAAAGCTCATCACTAAGCTAAGGACCCGGGCACTAAACACCTTCCTCTGCAACTGGATCCTGGACTTCCTGACGGGCCACCCGTAGCTGGTAAGGGAAGAACCCCATGAATTGGACAAAATGGCTACTTATTGCCATTGAGCGACCCATATACAAAATCGCAAATACCACTCAATTGGGTGGCAGTTGGTCAAAAACATATTGTGGAACATGTCAAATTCCGGGTGCCAACACTTACGGTGTTGATTTCAATTTGGTAATGGTTTATCACTGTTTAAACCTATTAGAAATGGACAATACGTCAGACATCAAGTCTGCCATCCATTAGTCAATAAGATATCATACTGACACCAAACCCACTTTGTCCAACTCATTAAGAAGCCAACTATCACATATTTCAGAGCAGGCCAAATTCACAGGGCCTTCTGTTAAAACAATTAAAAGATGTATAACACATAGTTACGTTCTAGCTGCGGGTCCAGTTCTGACATTATGTGTAGCTGAGCTGAGGCGACCCCGAATCCCGAGTTTCGGCTTGATAGGTAATTCGGAGCCCGAGCAGAGACCTTAATTAAGAAATTATATTTTTCTGGTGTTCCTACGGGGCCCCTGAAGGAGCTACCGGACAGAAACGTGTAGGGTCCTTCTATGGGCAGAGGCGGTTTCAATGCATCAATGTCTTGTGATTATGGAACTTATGGAATTTTCACAACATTAAAAATGAATTGAAGATAATGCAAATGGCCGAGGCTGTTTCTCGGCCTGAGAACCTTCTAGGGCCACATAACTCACAGTGCACTACTGATATAAGCTCAAGAACAGGTTTGTACAGTTTCAGAGCTCTAGGTCTGATGGTTTTTGATGGTTCGAACGCCAGTAACTATTGCAGGCTCTGTGTGTCTGTAAGCCCCACAATGTGTCACTCCATATTGGCTGTGTGTGTGTGAGTACAGAAAATCACAGAAATCACATAGAGCTCCGAAACCCACCGTAACAGATTTGACCTAACACACCTCAACTGGATCTATAACTTTTTTGAGAAAAGAAAACATTTGTTTAAGCATAATTAAATGGACGTTGTACGATTTCTCGTAAACTATGATAGATAAATGGCTGGTTCTATTTTTCCTTACACCGTAGGTTTATGCAATTTGACGTGAAGCGGTCAAATTAGCGCTGTATTATTATTTTCAACCTTTAATCCCAGAAAATGTGCATTAACTCAAAGAGCGTTGTGGCCTCAACGCAATTTTGTTTCTGGCCTAAAAGTACATTTGGCCACCCCTGTGCCCACCGAGTTTCATCTTTGAAGTCTGTCACGTACTGTACGCTTCTTATGTTTTGTTTATCGACATTTATCATTATTAAACTCACCTTCTGCACCTGTTTCCTTACTCCCTGCATATATACATTACAGAATACTACTTCTACATATGGAAGCAGCAGAAGATAAAACCATCTTCCAGACGGTCAACAAACAGGGTCTACTCCACCAACAGAGGAGGTCCTCCGCATTCTCCACCACCTCGACACAACCAGAGAAGATATTCGTACCATTATCAGAGGGCCTCCTATCCCGAGTCGTCACAGTGAGCCAGTCCCCCAGCTTACCCAGCAGTTTGCCCAGGTCAGCAATGCCCGACTGTCCCTTACGGAGTGATGGTACTGCATCGAAATATTGTGGCTTCTTACTCCAGTACTCCCTCTATTTTGCCCATCAGACGGAAGCCCCCACCATGGAAAGGTCCAAGGTTGACACGGTCATGTACCTACTGACCGAGCAGGAGTTGGAGTGGGCTATGGCTGTCTGGGAGAGAAGAGAGGAGGAGCGGGGTTCCTACGAGAGGTTCATGGTTCTGTTCAGGGTGGTCTTCGATCATCATCCAGAGGGCAGAGAGGGAGGTGAGCAACTTCTCCAACTCCATCAGGGTGCCCAGACCACTGCATAGTACGCCCTCACATTTCGGACTGTGGTAGCCTCCAGGGGATGGAATGAGCCGGCGCTCCGCACCCTATTCCGGAGAGGACTGCACGAACAGGTTCCGACAGAGTCGTCGTGTCGGGATTACGATCTTTCCTTGGTGCGCGACATTGCCCGCTATGTCAACTTCTGCTCCATATGTGCCCGAACAAAGTCTCCCTAGCATGGTCCAGCAGGGAGAGCCCTTCCCCTTTCCGTCCCTCAGCGGCCTTGGTTCTATCTGTCCATAGATTTTGGTATTGATCTTACCCCGTCTGATGGTAAAATCCTGCCTTTTTATCCCTCTCTCTGGTCTCCCTACCCCTCTCCAGGTCGCTGAGGCACTGTTCCAGCAGGTTTTCGAGCAGTATGGCCTTACGGAGGACATCATCTCCCACTGTGGCCTCAGTGCGTCCTGGGATATCAGCCCTGGCCACATTGACCCCGAGCCAGACCGAAGCCCCAGCAGTGGACGACTGGTTCCGGCACAGAGGAGGTTTGGAACGCTGCCCATGTGAGGCTTCAACGTACCGTCCACCGTCAGAAGGATCAGGCTGACCGCCACCGTGTTCCATCCCGTGTTCCATCCTGGCGATGGCATCTGGCTCTCCACCAGGAATCTCTGTGTTGTCTGCCCTGCCAAAAGTTCAGTCCCCAGCTTGTGGGGCACTTCAAGGTCCTCTGGAGGGTGGGGTGACTTATCGTCTACAACTCCACTTCAACTACCGGATCTCACCATCCTTTCATGTCTCCCTCCTAAGGCCGGTGGTTCCTGGTCCCCTGTCGGATGCTGCGACACCCCTCTGCCTCCCCTGAACATCGAGGGGATCCCTGCCTATGCAGTTAGGTCCCTCCTCAATGCCCAACACTGTTGGGGTTGGCTCCAGTACCTGGTAGACTTGAAGGGGTAAGGTCCTGGGGATGTCTGGTGGTGGACATCCCGGACCTGAACATCATCTGGGGTTTCCATCTCTGCCATACGGACGGCTCTTCCCCCTTGGGGCCGTCCTCCCTGCTGGTGTTGTCCTGTGCCTGGAACCACGTGTCATTGGGGGGGGGTACTGTCACTCCTACTTCCTCTCCCTCTCTCCAGTGCTCGACGTCGCGGGTCTACTAACCACCGGCCCTGGCAACAATAATCATGTACACCTGCTCCTCATCATTACACACACCTGGTCATCATTATCTCCTTGAATACTCCCCCTTTATTTAGCCCTCAGTAGACAGCAGTTACTAAGTAGTATTGTTTTCTCTCAAGTTATTTTTCATGTTACGTCCTTCTGCATAGCTGTTGGCTGTTGCCTCCTCACATATTATAGTCGTGTTAGCAGCAACCCACCCTATGGATGGTAAGTCAATGGATCTGATTTATTAGATTCAATATAATTTTATCTTGGAGGAATACAACACAGAATCACTCACCCGCACACACCTCAGTCGCTCCCGTCTGTAAACTGATGATGCCCATAATTTGCAAATAAATTCATAAAAAATCCAACAATGTGATTTTCTTGATTTATTTTTATTTTTTTCTCATTTTGTCTGTCATAGTTGAAGTGTACCTATGATGAAAATTACAGGCCTCTCTCATCTTTTTTAAGTTGGAGATCTTGCACAATTGGTGGCTGACTAAATACTTTTTTGCCCCACTATATATCTGGACTCATTTCTGGCCACTTCAGAACAGTCCAGTGTTTTGTCTTGAACCATTCCTTGATGCTTTTTGCAGTGTGTTTGTGGTCATTGTCCTGCTGGAAGACCCATGACCTTTGATGGAGACCAAGCTTTCTGAGACTGGGTCCGACATTGCTCCCCAAAATACTTTGGTGTTCACCTGATTTCATGATGCCGTGCAGATGTTCAAGGCACCCAGTGCTAGAGTCACAAAACAACCCCAAAACATCACTGATCCTCCTCCATGTTTGACTGTAGAGAAGGTGCTCTCATTGTGTTTTCTGTAAACATAGAGATGATGTGCCTAACCAAGACGCCCTAATTTGGTCTCATCTGTCCACAGGACAGTCTCCCAGAAGGTTTTCGGCATGTTCAGGTGTGTTTTGGCAAATTGCAGTCGAGCTTGCTTATGTCTTTCTCTCGGCAGAGTGGTCCTCCCAGGGCTCCAACCATATAACCCCTTTCATTAAGTTGGCGACGGACAGTGCAAGTTGAAACTGTCGTACCTTGTGTCTGAGGGTCAACTTGAATCTGTTTGGCAGTTGACCGAGGTGCTTTCTACACCATTCGGACAATGCTTCGCTGCAATCTTCCATCAAGCTTTCTCTTGCGGCCACGTGCTTGGATGTTGGTAACAGTGGCGTGGGCCTTAAACTTCTTGATAACATTACTTACGGTGGAAATAGGACCATCAAGGTCTCTGGAGATGGACTCGTAGCCTTGAGATATTGTCCATGCTTGGCGACAATCTGGTGATAATTATCTGGTTTTCTTTCTTTTCTCCATGTTCAGAATATTGTCTGGGCCATTTTAGGATTGCATTGTGAAATGAGATAAGACTTAGTAAATTATTCTTTTTTTTTTCAACTGCACACCCAAGACATACATATCTGGATACAAAAATGTTTTCTGCATGAAATTATGCATTATTTGAAAAACCCCTAATCTGCTTCACCTGTCTTGTGCTTGTCTCCACCCCCCCTCCAGGTGTCGCCCATTTTCCCCATTATCCCCTGGGCATTTATTCCATGTGATTTCTGTTTGTCTATTGCCAGTTCGTCTTGTCGTATCAAGCCTGCCAGCGGTTTTTCCCCATACTGTGTGTCATTAGTTCCTGTATTCTAGTTCTCCCAGTTTTTGACCATTCTGACTGCCCTCACCCGGAGCCTGCCTGCCGTTCTGTACCTTTTGACACTGCCTTGGATTACTGACCCCTGCCTGCCCTGACCCTGATTCTGCCTACCATTCTGTACTTTACGGAATGTGCCCTGGATTACTAACTTCTGCCTGCCATTGACCTGTCGTTTCCCTGCCCCCTGTTTTGTAATTAAATGTTTGTTAATTTGAACTGTCTGCATCTGGTCTTATTCTGAGGTCTGATAGTAAGAACTGGCCATGACTGACCCACCAGGCTCGGACCAGCTCTGCAACGTCGTCTCCTCCCAAGGAGCCACCATTCGGTGTCATCAGGAGTCACTTCGAGGTCTCA
Source organism: Oncorhynchus masou masou (assembly GCF_036934945.1). Lineage (NCBI taxonomy): Eukaryota > Metazoa > Chordata > Actinopteri > Salmoniformes > Salmonidae > Oncorhynchus > Oncorhynchus masou. Next base: position 7,940,029 of record NC_088231.1, on the reverse strand, counting down.
TGGAAGGATTCCAGACCTTGGAAGAATGTCATGACCATGCCTTGAATGCATTGCTGGAGCAATTCCGCGGATTATCTGTGATGCAGCCGGCCATGACAGCAACCCCCCAGTCCCTCAGTAACACTGCTATCAGCAGGCGTCTCTCCCGACCACCATGGTTTCACGAGAACTCTGCTTACCTCCTCAGGAACGCTTTGCTGGAGGGACAGGAACCTGACGGGCGTTTCTCTCCCAGTGTTCTGTCATCTTCGAGCTTCCCCTCGGACCATTTGAAAATAGCGTATCTCATAACGCTATTGTCTGGGAGGGCTCCAGCCTGGGCCACGGCGCTGTGGGAACAACAATCTGCTGTGTGTTTCAGCTTGGAGGAGTTCATGGCTGAGGTAAAAAAAAAGTATTCTCAGTTGTCTGGGAGAGAAGACAATACAGCTTTGCCAAGACTCCCGCAGCTATCTGTTTTATGGGCCTGCTGTAAGCGGCCTGTATGCAGCCAAAATGCGATCAGAGATCAGCACTAGATCAGCACCGCCTCCTCAAGATTCTGAGCCTGCTTGGCAGGGTTGGTCCTGCAAAGCCAAAGCCCCCTGATGGGAGAGCATAATATTCAAGGAAATGCTCAAAGCTGCTAATGAGAACCTTGACGATGTGTACCTAGCCGGTGGGGATTCCGATGGGGTGCCCCCACCCAGGCAGTGGCAGTGCTGGCAACACTAGCTGCAGTAACCCATGGGGAGGGGGTCACACTTGGACATTCAGAGAGGGGGTATATTATTGTGGCACTGGTGGCACAAAATCAAAGTTTTGACTGCATGTAGTTGCTTGGGAATATGGTCACTACGGGGGACTATGTTGTGGGTGTTTCAGGGGAAAGGGGTATATCTGACCTCTATCATCTAGGACGTGACAATGGTTAATCAAATCTGCCAATTTCTGCCCAATTTTTTGCTCAGTTTTGTATATGCATATTTGTATATGTTTTGTATATGCATAAATCAAGACCTTTCTTGAGTTGGGCTCTGGGATGGTGCAACTGTTGAGAATCTTAGTCTATGGTTGTTATGGGGGAAAGGGGTTGAGTGTGTGTGAGTTTGTGTGTGTATCCCACAACTGTTGTTAGGGACAATATAGGATGATTCACAATAATTGTTTGCTAATATAATAATTGTAATAATGTAATTTCGGTAATGGCAAGACTGGTGAGAAAATTATTTGCATAAATTGTCTACACTACTACAAATATTAATAGCTAATTATGGAAAATAAGAAACAGGATTTTTTAAATATATATATATATATACAGTGCCTTGCGAAAGTATTCGGCCCCCTTGAACTTTGCAAACTTTTGCCACATTTCAGGCTTCAAACATAAAGATATAAAACTGTATTTTTTTGTGAAGAATCAACAACAAGTGGGACACAATCATGAAGTGGAACGACATTTATTGGATATTTCAAACTTTTTTAACAAATAAAAAACGGAAAAATTGGGCGTGCAAAATTATTTTCTCACCTCATTATTAAATACAGACACAAAGATACAATGTGAAGCACTAGCAAGACAATTGATAGGTAATCATCCCAGTTGAGAGGGAATGAATCAAACATAAGGTTGCAAAATTCTGGATTTCCTTCTTATTCCCACCTAATTACGGAATCTTCTGACTAGGATTTCTGGAGAACCTTTCTGGTAAATTTACAGGAATATTGCAACCCTAATCAAACCACATTTTTGCCAGCACATCTACAACTAGCAACCTCTTTACAGATGATCACCAGTTGTAAACAAACAGGTTACAATTGGCCCTGTGTATCAGGTGAAACAGGTGAAACAACTCTCCTTCAGAGACCTCTGATACAGGGCAGTTTCCCTGCCCGGTGGAGGTATAGGAGGGGCTGCACAAACCCACTAACCACACTGATGAAGAGACACACAGATATGGCATATAAAAACAGACCCAAATCTAAGATACCATTAAAGGGTAAAACCACTACCCAAGGGAGGTTGTTTGCCATCATAGACACCGTGACAATCAAAATGGTCTTAAACGCCCTCATCTTTATGTTATTTGTCCCCTCTCTCTCCCCTTCCCCTGGCCCAGGCTACTTCAGGGCCTTGAGAACTGAGAAGCAGCAGAATAACATAAATGAAATTAAGACCAGAATTCCACCCCAAAACACATAAAATCATTGTTGTGGCTTTACAAACATGAAAAGGTAAACAGTACCCAATCAAAACCAGCCAAACCAATCCAGAACACCCCACCTTGTATCTCAGGGGTCTGTACATCAGGAAGACCATAGGGTGGACAACTGCCAGGTAGCGCTCAAAACATATACAGCACTGGAACAGGGGGCAGCAGAGGAACATAAAACCACTAAAGAATGATGCTATAGCTAGGATAGGGGGAATAGGGAGGTGCATGTAGACAAAGACAAAGACAGCACACAGGCAGTAGAGGATCTCAGATACAGCCAAGTTGAGAGCGAAGAACTCTGAGGCCACTGTCCCTCCGGCTCCGGTCAGTATCAGCCACAGGACGTAGACATTGGTGGGTAGACTCAGGATAAGTTTGACTGCATAACAGGCAGTGGTGACAGCTGCGTCATGCTCCAGATAGTGAAAGGGGACAGAGGAATTGGTGGAGGAGTTCTTTTTGGAAGTACCGGCTTTTACCTTCCAACGATCGCTATGGAAGAGAGAGGTGACAATGACATCACCACCATGTTAACTCTTGACTATCAAAGGGACTTAGAAAAAACATAAAAATTCACAATATCAGGCAATGTATGCACTTCCCGGTGAAAATAACATCAAACACATTGAAAGGAATTTAAATACAAACATTTCACTCAGTTACACAGATAATATCAGAGATCGAAAAATTTCATCCTACCTGAACTCTGTGTTTGGTGTTTCCTCTCTTCCCGGTCTTTCTGTGTCTCTCCTTAGAACTAAGCTAAATCATATACCTGCCAACACACCTGTGTGACATATCACACACCAAAGGACCACATGTCATGCAAATATCCTACTCAGTGTGACAAAAACCACACCTACAAATGTGATTGATGAGGATGTGTTGCTATCGCGACTGTAGGCCTACTTGGTAAACACAGAGCTGGTTGGTGCTACTACATGCTAGACAAAAAAATATAATATTTTTATGATATGTTAGAAGAAATGTTAGTTATTTTTCAAGTAGTGTACAAGGCTTACTAAAAAGTCCAACATGTGTATGCAAAGGTTAATGAAGTGTCCTCTGACATTTTCTCGGTCTTTGTTAGCTGTAGCCTCCTGACATATTATAGTAGTACTATAGGGCACTATAGGGCACTCTGCCCTATGGGCAGTAAATCATTGGATCTGACTAATTCGATTCAATACAATTTCATCTTTGAGGGATACAACACACAACCACCCACACACCTCAGTGCTCCCGTCTGTAAACTGATGCTGCCCATCCCCTCACTTGATAGACCACACCTGACATGCAAATGTAGAATATTGGTTATGACAACACTTTAGTATGATTGAAGAGAATATGACGTGTTGTGCGGAACATGTTAGGGACAGGGCGCTGATTTACTCCTGACCAGGTCAGGCCAAATGTGTCACTTATTTAAATGATGCTGGTGTTATTATCAAACCAGACAGACAAAGGTGTGTACTCAGCTTCAGCCTATTAATGGAGGGAAAGTCTATAGACAAATAATTCTAGTAATATCATTTCCATAAACAAAACAACCCGAAAATAGATAGAGGTAGTTGACGTTGGAAAAGTTATTATACCACATGTTTTTTGGCAAATCTATTAAACAGTCTGTTTCCAAAGTAAAAACTGAAAATGCAATGTGTCCATAGTGGTGGAAAAAGTATCCAATTGTCAAGTAAAGATACCTTAATAGAAAATGACTCAAGTAAAGTAAAGTATAAGTCACCCAGTAAAATTCTACTTGAGTAAAAGTCTAAAAGTATTTGGTTTAAAATATACTTAAGTATCAAAAGTAAAAGTATAAATAATTGAAAATGTCTTATAAGGATCGGACCCTTTTTTTTCAATTTTCAAGTTGGTGGAAATGTGAAATTAATATACGAGAATATAACACATTAGATCTGGTAAAAGATAATAGCAAGAGAATATATAGAGAATATATAATATATTATTCCAGTTTAGGCTCAATTTATAGTTTGGCCACTAGATGGCCGCAGTGTATGTGGACAGTTTTAGACTGATCCAATGAACCATTGCATTGCTGTTCAAAATGTTGTATCAAGTCTGCCCAAATGTGCCTAATTGGTTTATTGATACATTTTCAAGTGCATAACTGTGCCCTCTCCTCAAACAATAGCATGGTATTCTTTCACAATCGGACAGTGCAGTTAGATTAACCTCTCTGGGCAACCCGACGTGCTAGCGTCCCACCTTGCCAACAATAAATGCAAATGTGCTACACCAAATGCTAATAGCACTCGTCAAAACTCAAACGTTCATTAAAATTCACATACAGGGTACTCAATTCAAGCTACACTCGTTGTGAATCTAGCCAACGAGTCAGATTTGTAAAATGCTTTTCGGCGAAAGCATGAGTAGCTATTATCTGATAGCAGGCAACACGCCGAAATACCAGAAGGGGACGTAAACAAAGGAATTAGCGTAGCCAGCGCTACACAAAACGCAGAAATATAAAACATTCATTGCCTTTGACGAGATTCTTTGTTGGCACTCCTATATGTCCCATAAACATCACTATTGGGTCTTTTTTTCGATTAAATCGGTCCATATATACCCTAAATATCGATCTATGAAAAGTGTGTGATCCAAGAAAAAACAGCATTTTAAAACGCAACATCATTTTTTTAAATTAAAAAAGTTGATGATAAACTTTCACAAAACACTTTGTAATCCAACTTTAGGTATTAGTAAACGTTAATAATCTATCAAATTGATCACGGGGCGATGTGTATTCAATAGCTCCACGTCTTGAACACATGGTCGAAAATTACTCCTCCAAAACATCCTGTCGGAGACCGGAAGGAATGGGCTCTCTCTTACTGGTTTGACCAAGAAACAAAGCCCAGGCAATTGACAAGACTGGCGACATCGTGTGGAAGCTGTAGGACTTGCAATCTCAGCCCCATGTAATTTGGTTTCCCATAACCAATACATGCAAGTGGCGCATTGATACTTTTTCCAGTTTTCAGTGATCAGTTTTTCTTGCGCTTTTCGATCAAACACAGGCTCTGTTATAGTCACAGCCGTGATTTAACCAGTTATAGAAACGTCAGTGTTTTCTATCCACACATACTAATCATATGCATATACTATATTCCTGGCATGAGTAGCAGGACGCTGAAATGTTGCTCGATTTTTAACAGAATGTTCGAAAATGTAGGGGGTAGGCTTAACAGGTTTTAACAAGAATTTAACCTTTCTGCCCATATCAGATAGGTCTATCTCCTGGGAAATGTTCTTGTTACTTACATCATCATGCTAATCACATTAGCGCACGTTAGCTCAACCGTCCCGCGGTGGGGGGTCAAACACCGATCTTGTAGAGCAAACTAGACGGCACCATTTTCTTGTTTTTAAATTTCCCCATTAGCCAAAGGCACACTCCAACATTCAGACATCATTTACAAACGAAGCATGTATGTTTAGTGAGACTGCTGGATCAGAGGCAGAAGGGATGACCAGGGACGTTCTGTTGATTAGTGTGTGAATTGGACCATTTTCCTGTCCTGCTAAGCATTCAAAATGTAATGAGTACTTTTGGGTGTCAAGGAAAATGTATGTAGTAAAAAGTATAATATTTTTGTGTGGAATGTAGTGACGTCAAATTAAAAGCAGTCAAATATATAAATGCCCCAAAAAATGACTTAAGTAGTAATTTAAAGTATTTTTACTGAAGTACTTTACACCACTGTGTGTCCATTATATACTAGAACTACATTCAAACAAATTAGCAGATTTTCTTTCTTAGATGCCTCAATTATATGAAATAGTTAACATGTATTTTCTGGTCTTTTTTGGAAATAGCCCGTTTGGTCAGCATTTACAAACAGTGAAAAATCTCATGTCAGTTTAAATTATTTTGAGATGTACATTTAACAGTGATAGTTGTCTATAAGATCCACAGTGTTGCTCAGCCTCCTCCTGCTTACAGAAAACCAACAGTACAGCCAATTGTAAGATCTGTGGATGTTAGCCATTACTAAGAGACTCATATAACATCACAATCAGTTTGTCAATCATTTAAAAATAATTGAATTGAAAAGGTCAACAGGACTAACTTAACTGATTAAAAACTCAAGGTTCAAAACTATTATTTTCAGTATTTCCACTTCTTATCTCCTTTTTTAAACGTTATTTCTACATTACCTATCACACTAGAACAGATTTTTTCTTATTTTACACATTTTGATATAGAAAATGATGAATGACAAAAATCTGAGAGAGAAAGAGAGAATTAGAGAGAGCATACTTAAATTCACACAGGACACCAGATAAGACAGGAGAAATACTCCAGATATAACAGACTGACCCTAGCCCCCCGACACATAAACCACTGCAGCATAAATACTGGAGGCTGAGACAGGAGGGGTCAGGAGACACTGTGGTCCCGTCCGACGATACCCCAGACAGGGCCAAACAGGCAGTATATAACCCCACCCACTTTGCCGAAGCGCAGTCCCCACACCACTAGAGGGATATCTTCCTAACCGCCTTGTGGGTAGACAGAAAGACTTTTCCCAAAAACTTCCTCAATTAAATGCAAAGTAGGCTTACCTGACAGAATGATTTCATGATTATTTGTATCAATTGGGTGGCGATTGTTTAGCAAACTCACCAATGAGCATGTTCTGCAGCAGTAGGCTAGACCGACACATTCAGCTCTTACTAGATGAGCAATTAATGGGGAATTACACAAGAAAATCTAAATGTGTTAGTTTCTTTGGCAGGGGGGGCCTCAAAATTCTTTTGTGAGCCTTACGGAGGGCCCTGACCTTAAAGATCTCATCCAGCCCTGACTGTTTGACTCCAAGTACCTTGCTTGCTGTGGTAATAATCCTTCTCAACATATTTTTCTGGCTGACAGTGGCACTGCCAAACCAACAAACAATACAAAAACTTATAGTACAATATAGTACAGTCTACATTAAAAGATCCCAGCTTTTTGAGAAAGCTGTGAGGACCTATTTTGACTCGCTGTGAGCGTTGGCTCGTGAAGTCCAACAGCCACAAAATCAGCCCCCCATCTAAGGAGAAGTGTAGAATGAGTCTCTGTGCCAGAATGTAAGGCTGGATTGTGTTGAAGGCAGAAGAAAAGTCAACAAACAAAACCCTTACATACCTTAAGGGAACATTTCGACAATCACCGTATAGTTAGTGAGAAAGTCCCTATTGGAACTGTACGGTCCCTTACTAGACGTCCGAAAACATTTTAGAAATTCGGGGACGGCGTCGGGCCGAGCGGTAGGGCCAGACCTACCGGGAAGTCATCAAATGAACTTTGTCGGACATTCGGTTTTCGTTTAATAAAATAAACAAATTTTAGCCCATTTTTGCGCAATGCCGAAATATCCCACAAGAGGGCATAAGCAATCATATTGCTATTGGACAAAACATCCCGAATCACGACGTGCCATATCTCGGAAACCGAAAATATTTCGAAGCCGAAACTTGGTGAGCGTAGGTTTGGCATTATGGGAAGATGGCCCCGAACAAGATGGCGTCTAGGCCTCAACGGTTTTTGAGTTATGGCCATATTTCTGGGATTAAAGGTCCAAAATGAAAATAGAGAAAAGATTTTTTCACTTCACGTCAAAGTCAAGGAGCCTCCGGTGTCAATAAAAAAAAAATCGGCCATTTATCTATCGTCATTTACGAGAAATCGTACGTTGACCAGATCGTGATGTTCAGATATAGGTTTTTTTTTTTTCAACGGTTACAGATCCAGTTGCAGGGTGTTCATACGAGTATTTTTAAAATGTGCTGCGGAGCTCTGCGACATTTCTGTGATTTTCTATGATTTTCTGAAATAACACACACTCACTAAACCCTCCGTAAATAACTCAGTTCTTAACGTAAAGACTTAAAACTCAGGATTCTGTAAAGGCATACCCCAATGAGGATATGAGTTTATTTATAGCTTCCTGTGCCAACCGGAAGTGCCATAATTGGTGTCTCAGGGGCTGTTTGGAAGGGTTAAAAAAATCAGATCTGTCCAAAACTTCATATGTGTGATTAGACAACCCCCATGAACTGTAAATCAGTCATTTTTCCCAACAGATGTCAAAGAAAAGCTCTCACACACACACACAGCAAGGATGGAGTGACAAAGCGTGGTGTTTAAAGACACAGAGAGCAGGCAATGGCATAAACATAATCCCAAGGCAGGGCCGAGTCCAACGAGGTGCCCCGCTTGACCGTAGCTCACTCGGTCTGAGCGCAGCGACCATGAGAAAAATAGGCCCACAATGAAGCCTGCACCACAATGTCATTTGATTTTGGGTGACAGCGGCGGAACCGTTAGGTTTAGAAGGACAATTCAAACACAGGACTGTTCCTAAGGTCCTCCCGATCTGTGCAAGCCTAACCTTGACTGTGTGGCATTAACCTTTCACAGTTAAAAGAAGGTGTTTACAAAAAAACAGTGTGCATTGACTTCTCTCCCCATAGGAATACATTGCCTGCTCCCCTAAATACAACCTGGGGTCTTTATGGGTTATGAATGCTGTATGAACCTGTCTTCTATGACATTCCATCAGACCACTATGAGGTCTACCTGTGTCGATTCTAAGCTTCCTGGAGCAACCGGAAGTGGTTAAATTGACCCAAAAGGTATTTGGATGTACATCACCTCGAAAGGTGCCGAGGCCTCTGCATTATTCAACCCTGTGTAGATCAGTCAATTCTCAACTTAAAGACTTAAAACTCAGGATTCCCTAGGTTTCTATGTCAGTCAAGACATGTGTGTATTTATAGCTTCCTGTGCCAACCGGAAGTGCCATAATTGGTGACTCAGGGGCTGTTTGGAAGGGTTAAAAAAATCAGATCTGTCCAAAACTTCATATGTGTGATTAGACAACCCCCATGAACTGTAAATCAGTCATTTTTCCCAACAGATGTCAAAGAAAAGCTCTCACACACACACACAGCAAGGATGGAGTGACAAAGCGTGGTGTTTAAAGACACAGAGAGCAGGCAATGGCATAAACATAATCCCAAGGCCGTGCCGAGTCCAACGAGGTGCCCCTCTTGACCGTAGCTCGCTCGGTCTGAGCGCAGCGACCATGAGAAAAATAGGCCCACAATGATGCCTGCACCACAATGTCATTGGATTTTGGGTGACAGCGGCGGAACCGTTAGGTTTAGAAGGACAATTCAAACACAGGACTGTTCCTAAGGTCCTCCCGATCTGTGCAAGCCTAACCTTGACTGTGTGGCATTAACCTTTCACAGTTAAAAGAAGGTGTTTACAAAAAAACAGTGTGCATTGACTTCTCTCCCCATAGGAATACATTGCCTGCTCCCCTAAATACAACCTGGGGTCTTTATGGGTTATGAATGCTGTATGAACCTGTCTTCTATGACATTCCATCAGACCACTATGAGGTCTACCTGTGTCGATTCTAAGCTTCCTGGAGCAACCGGAAGTGGTTAAATTGACCCAAAAGGTATTTGGATGTACATCACCTCGAAAGGTGCCGAGGCCTCTGCATTATTCAACCCTGTGTAGATCAGTCAATTCTCAACTTAAAGACTTAAAACTCAGGATTCCCTAGGTTTCTATGTCAGTCAAGACATGTGTGTATTTATAGCTTCCTGTGCCAACCGGAAGTGCCATAATTGGTGACTCAGGGGCTGTTTGGAAGGGTTAAAAAAATCAGATCTGTCCAAAACTTCATATGTGTGATTAGACAACCCCCATGAACTGTAAATCAGTCATTTTTCCCAACAGATGTCAAAGAAAAGCTCTCACACACACACACAGCAAGGATGGAGTGACAAAGCGTGGTGTTTAAAGACACAGAGAGCAGGCAATGGCATAAACATAATCCCAAGGCCGTGCCGAGTCCAACGAGGTGCCCCTCTTGACCGTAGCTCGCTCGGTCTGAGCGCAGCGACCATGAGAAAAATAGGCCCACAATGATGCCTGCACCACAATGTCATTGGATTTTGGGTGACAGCGGCGGAACCGTTAGGTTTAGAAGGACAATTCAAACACAGGACTGTTCCTAAGGTCCTCCCGATCTGTGCAAGCCTAACCTTGACTGTGTGGCATTAACCTTTCACAGTTAAAAGAAGGTGTTTACAAAAAAACAGTGTGCATTGACTTCTCTCCCCATAGGAATACATTGCCTGCTCCCCTAAATACAACCTGGGGTCTTTATGGGTTATGAATGCTGTATGAACCTGTCTTCTATGACATTCCATCAGACCACTATGAGGTCTACCTGTGTCGATTCTAAGCTTCCTGGAGCAACCGGAAGTGGTTAGATTGACCCAAAAGGTATTTGGATGTACATCACCTCGAAAGGTGCCGAGGCCTCTGCATTATTCAACCCTGTGTAGATCAGTCAATTCTCAACTTAAAGACTTAAAACTCAGGATTCCCTAGGTTTCTATGTCAGTCAAGACATGTGTGTATTTATAGCTTCCTGTGCCAACCGGAAGTGCCATAATTGGTGACTCAGGGGCTGTTTGGAAGGGTTAAAAAATCAGATCTGTCCAAAACTTCATATGTGTGATTAGACAACCCCCATGAACTGTAAATCAGTCATTTTTCCCATAAAAATTCAAAGGAAAAATAAATCACACAGATACACAACTTGGATGGAGGGACGTATTGGGGTGTGTAGAGACTGACAGTGCCTCCAATAGTTAGCTTTGTTCGAGCTAAAAAAGAACCGTCAGACCTAGAGTTCCGAAACTTTAGAATCCTGTTCTAGACCTCAGGTAGATAGTGCGTGGTGAGTTACGGCGCTCTAGGAGGTTCTCGGACCGAGAAACAGCGTCGAACATTTGCAATGACTTCAATTCATTTTGACCATTACGAAAATGGCGACATTTAGAAATGTCCCAGAGACACAAGACTAGGTGCATTGTGACCGTCTCGGCCCATAGAGACAGAACCCAACATCTCGGTCCGATAGCTCATTCAAGGACCCCGTAGCAAGGCATTGAAAAAAGTGGATTTTCAGCACCAATTAGGCTTTTACTCGGACACCAAATGACCTATCGGGCCGAAACTCGGGATTCGGGGTCGCCTCACATAGGACTACACATAATGTCCGAACTGGCCCCGCAGCTAGAAAGTAACTATGTGTTTTATGGTTTTTTAATGTTTTGTACCGAAGGCCTTGTGAATTTTGGGCCAGCTCTGAAGTATGTTATACTTGGCTCCTAAATGAGTTGGGAAAAGTGGGTTTGGTGTCAGTTTGTATCAGTTTGGTGTCAGAATGATATCAAATTGACTGATGGACGGTGACTTGCAGGTGACTCTTGTCCATTAGCAATATGTTTAAGCGGTGAGGTACCATCACCAAAAGCGACATTCTGAAATCAACCCAAACGAGCGATGGAGAGGTACCAGTATCACTGCCCAGACATCCCTATGTCATCGGGCCAGTCAATTTGGCATTCCTGCATGATTTTTATGGCATGACAAATTGGTAATGGTGACTGCCCAGTTAACCATATGGCAAATGCACAGTGACTTTGAAAGAGTGAGAAAAATCACCAAATGGACATTCTGGAATCAACCCTAACGAGTGATGGAAGGTACCAGAATCACTGCCAAGCCATCCCGAGTTCATCGGGCCAGTCAATTTGGCATTCCTGCACAAATTTTCAGTGACTTTGCAAAAGTAAGGAACATTTGCAATATGTTTTAACAGTGAGGTACCATCACCAAAAGCGACATTCTGAAATCAACCCAAACGAGCGATGGAGAGGTACCAGTATCACTGCCCAGCCATCCCGATGTCATCGGGCCAGTCAATTTGGCATTCCTGCATGATTTTTATGGCATGACAAATTGGTGATGGTGACTGCCCAGTTAACCATATGGCAAATGCACAGTGACTTTGAAAGAGTGAGAAAAATCACCAAATGGACATTCTGGAATCAACCCTAACGAGCGATGGAGAGGTACCATAATCACTGCCCAGCCATCCCGAGGTCATCGGGCCAGTCAATTTGGCATTCCTGCACAAATTTTCAGTGACTTTGCAAAAGTAAGGAACATTTGCAATATGTTTTAACAGTGAGGTACCATCACCAAAAGCGACATTCTGAAATCAACCCAAACGAGCCATGGAGAGGTACCAGTATCACTGCCCAGCCATCCCGAGGTCATCGGGCCAGTCAATTTGGCATTCCTGCAAGAATTTTTAGTGACTTTGCAAAAGTAAGGAACATTTGCAATATGTTTTAACAGTGAGGTACCATCACCAAAAGCGACATTCTGAAATCAACCCAAACGAGCGATGGAGAGGTACCAGAATCACTGCCCAGCCATCCCTATGTCATCGGGCCAGTCAATTTGGCATTCCTGCATGATTTTTATGGCATGACAAATTGGTGATGGTGACTGCCCAGTTAACCATATGGCAAATGCACAGTGACTTTGAAAGAGTGAGAAAAATCACCAAATGGACATTCTGGAATCAACCCTAACGAGCGATGGAGAGGTACCAGAATCACTGCCCAGCCATCCCGAGGTCATCGGGCCAGTCAATTTGGCATTCCTGCACAAATTTTCAGTGACTTTGCAAAAGTAAGGAACATTTGCAATATGTTTTAACAGTGAGGTACCATCACCAAAAGCGACATTCTGAAATCAACCCAAACGAGCGATGGAGAGGTACCAGTATCACTGCCCAGCCATCCCGAGGTCATCGGGCCAGTCAATTTGGCATTCCTGCAAGAATTTTTAGTGACTTTGCAAAAGTAAGGAACATTTGCAATATGTTTTAACAGTGAGGTACCATCACCAAAAGCGACATTCTGAAATCAACCCAAACGAGCGATGGAGAGGTACCAAAATCACTGCCCAGCCATCCCGAGGTCATCGGGCCAGTCAATTTGGCATTCCTGCAAAAATTTTTAGTGACTTTGCAAAAGTAAGGAACATTTGCAATATGTTTTAACAGTGAGGTACCATCACCAAAAGCGACATTCTGAAATCAACCCAAACGAGCCATGGAGAGGTACCAGAATAACTGCCCAGCCATCCCTATGTCATCGGGCCAGTCAATTTGGCATTCCTACATGATTTTTATGGCATGACAAATTGGTGATGGTGACTGCCCAGTTAACCATATGGCAAATGCACAGTGACTTTGCAAAAGTGAGAAAACATGACCAAATGGACATTCTGAAATCAACACAAACAATGGCATGACCATAGTGTCCAGACTGTGCCGAGTCCAACGAGGTGTCCCGCTTGACCGTAGCTCGCTCGGTCTGAGCGCGGCGACCATGAGAAAAATAGGCCCAATATGAAGCCTTCACCAGTACGTCATTTGATTTTGGGTGACAGCGGCGGAACCGTTAGGTTTAGAAAGACAATTCAACCACAGGACTGTTCCTAAGGTCCTCCTGATCTGTCCAAGCCTATCCTTGACCGTGTGACATTAACCCTTCACAGTCAAAAGAAGGTGTTTACATAAAAACAGTGTTCATTGACTTCTCTCCCCATAGGAATATATTGGCTGCTCCACTAAATACAACCTGGAGTCTATATGGGTTATGAATGTTGTATGAACCTGTCTTTGGTACCAGTCCATCAGACCACTATAAGGTCTACCTGTGTCGATTCTAAGCTTCCTGGACCAACCGGAAGTGGTTCAAATCGCCCTAAAAGTGTATACCCATACACTGCCTGCAATTTGATGGACATAGTGCATTGAACCCTGTGTAAATCAGTCAGTTTTCATGGTAAAGACTTAAAACTCAGGATTCTCTAATGGAATAGCCCAATGAGGATGTATGTTGAGTTACAGCTTCCTGTGCCAACCGGAAGTGCCATAATTGGTGACTCAGGGGCTGTTTGGAAGGGTTAAAAAAATCAGATCTGTCCAAAACTTCATATGTGTGATTAGACAACCCCCATGAACTGTAAATCAGTCATTTTTCCCAACAGATGTCAAAGAAAAGCTCTCACACACACACACAGCAAGGATGGAGTGACAAAGCGTGGTGTTTAAAGACACAGAGAGCAGGCAATGGCATAAACATAATCCCAAGGCCGTGCCGAGTCCAACGAGGTGCCCCTCTTGACCGTAGCTCGCTCGGTCTGAGCGCAGCGACCATGAGAAAAATAGGCCCACAATGATGCCTGCACCACAATGTCATTGGATTTTGGGTGACAGCGGCGGAACCGTTAGGTTTAGAAGGACAATTCAAACACAGGACTGTTCCTAAGGTCCTCCCGATCTGTGCAAGCCTAACCTTGACTGTGTGGCATTAACCTTTCACAGTTAAAAGAAGGTGTTTACAAAAAAACAGTGTGCATTGACTTCTCTCCCCATAGGAATACATTGCCTGCTCCCTAAATACAACCTGGGGTCTTTATGGGTTATGAATGCTGTATGAACCTGTCTTCTATGACATTCCATCAGACCACTATGAGGTCTACCTGTGTCGATTCTAAGCTTCCTGGAGCAACCGGAAGTGGTTAGATTGACCCAAAAGGTATTTGGATGTACATCACCTCGAAAGGTGCCGAGGCCTCTGCATTATTCAACCCTGTGTAGATCAGTCAATTCTCAACTTAAAGACTTAAAACTCAGGATTCCCTAGGTTTCTATGTCAGTCAAGACATGTGTGTATTTATAGCTTCCTGTGCCAACCGGAAGTGCCATAATTGGTGACTCAGGGGCTGTTTGGAAGGGTTAAAAAAATCAGATCTGTCCAAAACTTCATATGTGTGATTAGACAACCCCCATGAACTGTAAATCAGTCATTTTTCCCAACAGATGTCAAAGAAAAGCTCTCACACACACACACAGCAAGGATGGAGTGACAAAGCGTGGTGTTTAAAGACACAGAGAGCAGGCAATGGCATAAACATAATCCCAAGGCCGTGCCGAGTCCAACGAGGTGCCCCTCTTGACCGTAGCTCGCTCGGTCTGAGCGCAGCGACCATGAGAAAAATAGGCCCACAATGATGCCTGCACCACAATGTCATTGGATTTTGGGTGACAGCGGCGGAACCGTTAGGTTTAGAAGGACAATTCAAACACAGGACTGTTCCTAAGGTCCTCCCGATCTGTGCAAGCCTAACCTTGACTGTGTGGCATTAACCTTTCACAGTTAAAAGAAGGTGTTTACAAAAAAACAGTGTGCATTGACTTCTCTCCCCATAGGAATACATTGCCTGCTCCCCTAAATACAACCTGGGGTCTTTATGGGTTATGAATGCTGTATGAACCTGTCTTCTATGACATTCCATCAGACCACTATGAGGTCTACCTGTGTCGATTCTAAGCTTCCTGGAGCAACCGGAAGTGGTTAGATTGACCCAAAAGGTATTTGGATGTACATCACCTCGAAAGGTGCCGAGGCCTCTGCATTATTCAACCCTGTGTAGATCAGTCAATTCTCAACTTAAAGACTTAAAACTCAGGATTCCCTAGGTTTCTATGTCAGTCAAGACATGTGTGTATTTATAGCTTCCTGTGCCAACCGGAAGTGCCATAATTGGTGACTCAGGGGCTGTTTGGAAGGGTTAAAAAAATCAGATCTGTCCAAAACTTCATATGTGTGATTAGACAACCCCCATGAACTGTAAATCAGTCATTTTTCCCAACAGATGTCAAAGAAAAGCTCTCACACACACACACAGCAAGGATGGAGTGACAAAGCGTGGTGTTTAAAGACACAGAGAGCAGGCAATGGCATAAACATAATCCCAAGGCCGTGCCGAGTCCAACGAGGTGCCCCTCTTGACCGTAGCTCGCTCGGTCTGAGCGCAGCGACCATGAGAAAAATAGGCCCACAATGATGCCTGCACCACAATGTCATTGGATTTTGGGTGACAGCGGCGGAACCGTTAGGTTTAGAAGGACAATTCAAACACAGGACTGTTCCTAAGGTCCTCCCGATCTGTGCAAGCCTAACCTTGACTGTGTGGCATTAACCTTTCACAGTTAAAAGAAGGTGTTTACAAAAAAACAGTGTGCATTGACTTCTCTCCCCATAGGAATACATTGCCTGCTCCCCTAAATACAACCTGGGGTCTTTATGGGTTATGAATGCTGTATGAACCTGTCTTCTATGACATTCCATCAGACCACTATGAGGTCTACCTGTGTCGATTCTAAGCTTCCTGGAGCAACCGGAAGTGGTTAGATTGACCCAAAAGGTATTTGGATGTACATCACCTCGAAAGGTGCCGAGGCCTCTGCATTATTCAACCCTGTGTAGATCAGTCAATTCTCAACTTAAAGACTTAAAACTCAGGATTCCCTAGGTTTCTATGTCAGTCAAGACATGTGTGTATTTATAGCTTCCTGTGCCAACCGGAAGTGCCATAATTGGTGACTCAGGGGCTGTTTGGAAGGGTTAAAAAAATCAGATCTGTCCAAAACTTCATATGTGTGATTAGACAACCCCCATGAACTGTAAATCAGTCATTTTTCCCATAAAAATTCAAAGGAAAAATAAATCACACAGATACACAACTTGGATGGAGGGACGTATTGGGGTGTGTAGAGACTGACAGTGCCTCCAATAGTTAGCTTTGTTCGAGCTAAAAAAGAACCGTCAGACCTAGAGTTCCGAAACTTTAGAATCCTGTTCTAGACCTCAGGTAGATAGTGCGTGGTGAGTTACGGCGCTCTAGAATGTTCTCGGACCGAGAAACAGCGTCGAACATTTGCAATGACTTCAATTCATTTTGACCATTACGAAAATGGCGACATTTAGAAATGTCCCAGAGACACAAGACTAGGTGCATTGTGACCGTCTCGGCCCATAGAGACAGAACCCAACATCTCGGTCCGATAGCTCATTCAAGGACCCCGTAGCAAGGCATTGAAAAAGTGGATTTTCAGCACCAATTAGGCTTTTACTCGGACACCAAATGACCTATCGGGCCGAAACTCGGGATTCGGGGTCGCCTCACATAGGACTACACATAATGTCCGAACTGGCCCCGCAGCTAGAAAGTAACTATGTGTTTTATGGTTTTTTAATGTTTTGTACCGAAGGCCTTGTGAATTTTGGGCCAGCTCTGAAGTATGTTATACTTGGCTCCTAAATGAGTTGGGAAAAGTGGGTTTGGTGTCAGTTTGTATCAGTTTGGTGTCAGAATGATATCAAATTGACTGATGGACGGTGACTTGCAGGTGACTCTTGTCCATTAGCAATATGTTTAAGTGGTGAGGTACCATCACCAAAAGCGACATTCTGAAATCAACCCAAACGAGCGATGGAGAGGTACCAGTATCACTGCCCAGACATCCCTATGTCATCGGGCCAGTCAATTTGGCATTCCTGCATGATTTTTATGGCATGACAAATTGGTAATGGTGACTGCCCAGTTAACCATATGGCAAATGCACAGTGACTTTGAAAGAGTGAGAAAAATCACCAAATGGACATTCTGGAATCAACCCTAACGAGTGATGGAGAGGTACCAGAATCACTGCCAAGCCATCCCGAGTTCATCGGGCCAGTCAATTTGGCATTCCTGCACAAATTTTTAGTGACTTTGCAAAAGTAAGGGACATTTGCAATACATTCTGAAATCAACCCAAACGAGCGATGGAGAGGTACCAGAATAACTGCCCAGCCATCCCTATGTCATCGGGCCAGTCAATTTGGCATTCCTACATGATTTTTATGGCATGACAAATTGGTGATGGTGACTGCCCAGTTAACCATATGGCAAATGCACAGTGACTTTGAAAGAGTGAGAAAAATCACCAAATGGACATTCTGGAATCAACCCTAACGAGCGATGGAGAGGTACCATAATCACTGCCCAGACATCCCGAGGTCATCGGGCCAGTCAATTTGGCATTCCTGCACAAATTTTCAGTGACTTTGCAAAAGTAAGGAACATTTGCAATATGTTTTAACAGTGAGGTACCATCACCAAAAAGCGACATTCTGAAATCAACCCAAACGAGCCATGGAGAGGTACCAGTATCACTGCCCAGCCATCCCGAGGTCATCGGGCCAGTCAATTTGGCATTCCTGCAAGAATTTTTAGTGACTTTGCAAAAGTAAGGAACATTTGCAATATGTTTTAACAGTGAGGTACCATCACCAAAAGCGACATTCTGAAATCAACCCAAACGAGCGATGGAGAGGTACCAGAATAACTGCCCAGCCATCCCTATGTCATCGGGCCAGTCAATTTGGCATTCCTACATGATTTTTATGGCATGACAAATTGGTGATGGTGACTGCCCAGTTAACCATATGGCAAATGCACAGTGACTTTGAAAGAGTGAGAAAAATCACCAAATGGACATTCTGGAATCAACCCTAACGAGCGATGGAGAGGTACCATAATCACTGCCCAGACATCCCGA